>NC_092052.1:77781062-77799153 GCF_003086295.3 Arachis hypogaea
AAGAACACACAACCTGTGAGGATTTGAGCCTTTATGCATGGTTACATTATTTAACCATAATTATTTCATTCTTGTGTGTTTACTTCTCTATGATTGTAATCTATATTTGTTTTATCTTATATGTCCAATATTATTATATTTACATGCTTGCACATGATTGAGGCCATTATTTGTTTAAACTCACTTATCCAAATTAAGCCTACCCTTTTCAATTTCCTTTGTTAACCACTTTGAGCCTTTAAATCCCATTTGTTCTATATTTTACCACATTACTAACCTTAAGCTGAAAAACAATTGTATATTCCAAATTGAATCTTTGGTTAGCTTAAGATAGAATTGTGTGTGCTAGTTAAGTATGGGAAATTGTGGGAACAAAAGTTGTTAAGGGAATGTCTCATGAGAATTTAATGGAAATTTGGATACCTACTCATGTGAAACTATAAGAATTAAAATCTATGTGCATTGATAAGCTATATATATATATATATATATATATATATATATATATATATATATTTATATTTATATAAATAAATAAAGGGGACAAAAATTAACCCAATGTTAAATTCAGAATTCAAAGATCAATGCACATATGATAGAATCAAATATAAAGTTGACACATGAGTATGGATTGAAAAAGGGAATTTTGGGTAGCTAGGTATGAACTTTAAGATTACATTAAAATATATAGGTTGGGTTGAAGCTTGGGTTAATTAAAGATTCAATTTATTAGCTCACTTGACCAAATGTATACCCCTACCTGTACCTTAACCCATTACAACCTTGAAAAGACCTCATGATGTTTGCATTGGTATATTAACTGTTGTTGATTGGTTAGGAGAAGAACAAAAGTTAGAAAGCATGATTAGAGAAGGATAGAGTGATTACCTATACACTAGAGATTAGAGCGTACATACATTATCAGTGAGGGTTCAATGCTTGAATTTTCATGTTCCCTACTTTCATGAGCTATCTTCTAGCACTTTTATCTGTTTTATTGTATAATGATAGAATTAGTGGAATTTGATTTGTAATTGTTTGAAGAGCTTATTACTTTTGATCAAGTGAGCAAGAATCATATAGTTGCATTTATATATATATATATAGGCTTGCATTGCATTCATGAGTTTCGACATGTTTATATATATATATATATATATATATATATATATATATATATATATATATATATATATAGGCTTGCATTGCATTTCATGAGTTTCTACATGTTCATACTTATTTCCTTATCTCCTTCAATTAAGCATGAGGACATGCAAATGTTTAAGTGTGGGGAGGTTGATAAACCACTATTTTATGGTTTATATTGTGTTTAATTGTGTGGTTTTATCATGATCCTTACCCACTTATTCATTAAATTAGCATGAAATTATAATTCCTTCCTGAATTTATAACATGTTTGAAAACTGCCTCCTAGAGACTTTAATTATGTATTTTTAATTCTCCTTTATTCCATTCGATGCCGTGATCTGTGTGTTGAGTGTTTCAGACTTTATAGGGCATGAACGAGTTGGAGATTGGAAAGGAAGCTAGCAAAAATGGAAGGAACACAAGAAGTAAGGAGATAACCAGCGAGAAGTGACGCGGTCACATGGCTCACGCGACCACGCGAAGGAGAGCAAATCGCAGTGACGCGGCCGCGCGGATTGGAAAATCTCAGGCGACGCGGTAGCGTGGACGACGCGAACGCGTGGCAAGGAAAAGTGCGAATGACGCGTCGCATGGATGACGCGATCGCATGACATGTGCGATCTGCATAATCTGCAGAATTGCTGGGGGCGATTTTGGACCTTATTTCGACCCAGTTTTGGCCCGAACAGCAGACTAAGCCAAGAATATGCAGAAACAAAAGACAACATTTATTCTACACAGTTTATAGTTTTAGATCTAGTTTTTCCTCCTCTATGTTTTTCTCTCTAGGTTTTAGAATTTTAATTTTGGGAATTGATCTTAGCATTGGAACATTGAGAAGAGTTATTTCCTCATCAAGACCTCATCATTCTAGTTCGTTCTCTTAACTTGGTTTTATTCTTCCATGTTCTTTGCTTGTTCAATTTTGTCATTTGAATACTTTCATGATTATTTGATACAAGGATTATTTCTTCCATTTTAATTTATTTTTCCATTCCAATAATCATGTCTTCTTTTAATTCCCTTTCATGTGTTATGGATTTATTATTTACAATGAGCGAGTAGTTCCCCCACTTGATAGGGAGTTGATTGAAAGGAACTCTTGGGTTGGAAGGATTGAAAGAAAAATTGTAATTGGGTTAAATGTTGGATTGTTATCTAATCACTAACACCAATCCCTTTGAACTAAGTGGGTTGCAACTCGTGAACAGATCTAGCATTCCAACTTGTTTGACTTTCCCTTACCTAGTAAAGGATAATTAAACAGAACAGCCATTAATTATAAATTAATCTCGAGATCGTTCCATCGATAATATAGATTCCAACTAATCAACTCCCAGTCAAGGCTTTTATTCATATTATTTAAATTTCCTCTTTTTAATTTTCCCTCTACTTAACTCAACTTCTTGGAACATCTGATTAATAAAATAGCACACTTTTCTGCAACTCATTGGGAGATGACCTGGGACTCCAACTCCCAGTAGTTTTTAATTTAAACTCTCTGTGACATATTTCTAAATTGATAGGCAGATTTTTGGTGAGTTAAGAACTATACTTGCAACGTAACTATTTTAATAATTTTTAATTCACCAACTTCTGCGCCTCATCATTTCTGCTGCCTTATTTTATTTTGCACTTTATCTTTGAGATCATTTTGGGATTACTGTATATATTTGTCATTGTAGATACCTTTATTTTGGTTGTTGCACACTTTTATTATATATATAGGTATATTGCATCTTAGTTTTTTATTGTGATTAGAAAAATATTTTGGATTGTAAAACTTAGTAGACCCTTTTTGTATAAGAAATGTGTTTTGATTGAAATAGGGGTAAACTAGAGAAATTTTTTTTTTAAATTTTCTAAATCACAACATTGCATTAGAATAAGCCTAGTCAATATGATGAAAATTTCCAAGAATTTCATTTCTAAGGCACCACCCCAATTGGTTGAAATTTTTTTTAGAACTTGCTTAAATTATACACCTTGTGGATCATGTTTTGAGCAAAGAACATAAGCATGTGAGATTTGAGCCTAATTGTGTGGCTACATCATATAGCAACTTATTTTCATTCTTGTGTGCATCATTCTCTTTCTATGATTGTAATATTTGATTTGTTTAATTCTATATGTCCATTATTCTATGTATACATGCAATTACATAATTGAGGCCATTGTTCAAATAGCTCACTTACCCAAATAGCTAACCTTTTATCTTCCATTGTTAACCAATTTTGAGCCTATGCTTAACCCAATTGCTCTTAATTATAGCACATTACAAGCCTAAGTGAAAAATAATAAATGTCTCTTGTTTGGATCTTTGATTAACTTAGGCTAGTAAGAGTGCTCATCATTAGATTTTGGGAAAGTCGGTTACATTGGGTAGAGATAAAAGTGTGTTTATGTTTTTGTTGAAAAATCTTGGAAATTAGGTATATACTCATGTTTTAATCATATGTAAACCATATCATTGATGTCTTGTATATATTTAGCTTTCAAAAAAAATATTGAAATTAGAAAAAGAATTGCAATAAAAAGGGGACAAAAATGCCCCAAGGTTCAAAGTTTAATAATGATCGATGCATGTGTGTGGTGATCTAAAGGAAATGCATGAGTGTGTGAAAAAGTGAAGAATGGATAGCTAGGTTTGTTTAGAATTGTATAGGTTGTCATAGGTTAGGTGGGAAGTTTAAGTTAATCAAAGATTCAAATCTCTAGCTCACTTAACCATATGCATCCTACCTTGACCCTAGCCCCATTACAACCTATGGAAAGCCCTCATGATATTTGTATGTATGCATAAAGTAATTGTTGATTGTTGGATGAAAAAAAAATCTTGGAAAGCATGATTAATTAGGGGAGAATTGAGTGAATCAACCCCATACACTTGAGTGCCTAGAGTGGATACATATCCGGTGAGGGTTCGATCGCTCAATTACATGTTTCCACCCATGATCATCTTTTCTTGCAAGCTTGTAAGATCTTTCAATGATTCAATCCAATTGTGGTTTCGTTGATTGCTAATGCCTTAGCCCCTGTGCTTGCATATGTATTCTTGGATATTGATTTATTTTGACTAAGCCATTGCATTCATGTAAATAGGTTACATATAGATAGATTGCAGTTAGTTAGTTTGCATTGAATAAATGTTGATACCCTTTGCTTCTTTCTTAATTTTAGCATGAGGACATGCTTGGTTTAAGTGTGGGGAGATTTGATAAACCCCGATTTCATGGTTTATCTTGTGCTTATTTTGGGGAATTTTATCACCTTTTTCCACATTTATTCAATGAAATAGCATGGTTTTGTAATTCTCCCTTGAATTGTGCTTAAGTGTAAAAACATGCTTTTTAGGCCCTTAAATTGGTGATTTTGATTCACTTTAATTCCATTCGATTCCTTGATGTGTTTGTTAAGTGATTTCAGGTTCATAAGGCAAGTATTGGACGGAAGAAATCAGGAAAAAAGCATACAAAGTGGAGAATGCATGAAGAAACAAAGATTGGTGATGCATCAATGGGCGTGCAAGCATACAAGGCACGCACGCGCAGAAGTGATTTCACATAAGGACGCGCACGCGCGAAAGTGGTATTACATAGAGACACGCACGCGTACATGCCGCGTCCGCACGGATGAAGAAATATGCAAATCAACGCGCACGCGCACATGGCGCGTACGCGCCGATACTCTCACGTAACCCACTTAAAGGCAAAACGCTGCGGGCGATTTCTGAGCTGCCCAGGCCCAAATCCAACTTGTTTCTAAGTGTATTTCATGCAGAATTGAAGTTCAAGCAAAGGGGGAGCAATTAGTTTAGCCAACATGAGCCTTTAGATAGTTTTCTAGAGAGAGAAGCTCCCTCTTCTGTCTAGAATTAGGTTAGGGTTAGATTAAATTGTTGTAGATCCATGTTTAATTCCTTTCTTTCATCTTGCTTCTTTATAATTTCTCACGTCTATGACTTGATCTCTTTAGTTGTAATGTTAATTTCTCATTTCGCTCTCTTTTTTTATTATAACTCATGATGGATTTGGTTTACAATTAATGCAAATTAATGTTGATGTTTCTTTCATGTTGATTTTGCTTGCTATTGTTAAGTTCTTGTTTATGGTAGTCATGGTTTTCCTTAATTTTAGCAATTTATGATGTTTACTTTTATTGCACATTAGGTGTTTGATATAATGCCTCCTATAATTTTTGAGTAGTTCTCTTGACCTTTGGCTTAAGCTAATGGGATTGAGTGATCTTGAGTCCTTGGGTTTTGTTGAATTAGCAATTTTAGAACCCTTGTGGATCAATTTGATAACCATTGACTCTAACCTACTACTAAGTCAATTAGTAGCTAGGTTGGGACTTATGGATTGATGTTGATCAAGCCATTTGACGTACTCCAAGCCTAGGAGTAGATATTATGTACTTAAGGCTTTAGAGAATAGACCTAATGAGCTCAGTTCCGCATGATTACCAATGCTTGAATTGTTGACAAGGATAGTGATCTCAATTACCTAAGTCTTAGCCAAGAGTCATTTACCTTGCTTCATTTAATTGCTTGTTTGAATTATTTTCCTTGCCATTTATATTATTGCCCTCTTATCAATCAAACCCCCTTTTTACCCCTTCATAGCTAATAATTGACCACTTCATTGCTATTCTCGTGAGACGATCCGAAGTCTAAATACTTTGGTTAATTCTTATTTGGGGTTTGTACATGTGACAACTCAAATTTTTTATTTGAGAATTGTTTGTTTGTTTGGAGCTATGCTTACAACGAAGTTATTATTTCTACTAGAGAAATTCTAGACCGACACGGCAAATTCTCATCAATTAGGGCTCGCACGTGATTTTTAAGTGAAGACGTGCCCAGCAAATTCACAGAAGCTGTAGGGTCCAGTTGGAACTGATTATGGCGCCAAAACCCATAAGAAGACCAAGGGATGAGGGGATTCTGATTGATTCACTCTTTTTTAGATATTTTCTAGTTAGTTTTTGGAAGTTACATTTTGTAAAGAGAGAAACTCTAGCTTCTCTGTAGGGTTTTGCTTCTCAAATTAGAATTTTTCTTGCATCCATTGGTGAGATCTATTGTCAATTGAATTCTACATTACTACAAGTTGTAGATCTAGATTCTCCTACTCTCAATTTAGTTCTTGTTGTTCAAGTTACTTGTGGATCTTAGCTTTTGGATGTTGTTACTTCTATTTCCATTAATACATTGAGGTAATTTCATGTTCCTAGTTGTCAATTGTTGATTGTTGTTAATATCTTGTAGGGTATATCTTTGATTGCAAGTTTACTCTCAATTTTACAATGCCTTTCTTTCTTGCTCTCCAAGTGTTTGAGAAAATGCCAACTTTATCTATGGAGTAGATTTTTCATACTTGGCTTAGGGATTGAGATATTGGAGACACTTGAATTATCAATGTCCTTTGTTGATTATCAATTGGAGATTGCTAATTGGTTTGAATGTCACTAAAGTTAGACTTCCCTATGGTTAGACTAGGACTTGTGAACTCAAATTGATTACTTTCACTTGACTTTCCTTAATACTAGAGGTTAACTAAGTGAAGCAATAACTAATTGTGATCACAATTAATAGAGATGATGATGATGGGAAGTCCAATCCTCACTTCTAGCCAAGGCCTTTATATTGCTTGATTCTCATTCACATTATTGGCTTGTTCCTCTCTTGTATGAAACTCCAAACAGCACTACACTTTCTAACCAACAACGTACATCTTAGAGCACTCCTAGGGAGAACGATTCGGGAGTCATACTCTCGGTTATTGATTTTAGATTGTTTGATGTGGAATTACGTGTCAGTTTAGACTATACTATGATTAGATTTATTGATAAATTCTACACCGGTATAAAATCATTCATCAGTCACCGCTTGGAGCAAAGGTCTAATGGCAAATAACTTGGGCACAACCACAGTTGCCTACACTCTAACTGAAGGCCAGTCAAACAACAGGCCTCCCTTCTTCAACGGGAAGAACTATACCTACTGGAAAGAGAGGAAGCGAATCTTCATCCAATCCATTGATTACAACATATTGAAGATCGTTGTAAGCAGCCCCAAAATTCCAACAAAAACAAGTGCTGATGGAATGGTGACTCCAAAAGAAGAAACTGAATGGAATGCAGATGATAAGAAGAAAGTGGAGCTGAACGTTAAAGCCATCAACCTTCTACACTGTGCTATTAGTTTTGAAGAGTATCGAAAGGTGTCAAGATACAAGATAGCCAAAGAAATTTTGGAGAAACTCCAGGTTACACACAAAGGCACCAAGCAAGTAAAAGAAACAAGGATTGATATACTGTGAAAAAAATACGAGATGTTTAATATAAAGGATGGAGAAAGTATTGATGAAATGTTTGAGAGATTCTCAATCATAATCAACAGCCTCGATGCTATGGGTACAACCTACTCGGAACAAACCCAAGTGAGAAAAATCCTTAGAAGCCTCACAAAGGAATGGGAAACAAAGGCCACTGTCCTAGCTGAGAGTAATAACCTAAGTCCCATAACCTATGATGAGCTGAGAATGAAACTCCTTCCCTATGAAACCACAAACACAAACCCAGACTCAAAGAAAAAGGGAATAGCCCTTAAGTCAAGAGTTGAATCAAAAGAAAGTGTGTCCAGTGGCAGTTTTTCAGATGATGAACTTGTGTTTTTTGCTAGGAGACTTAGAAGGCTAATGAGGAACAAAGGCAAGTACAAGGGTTCAAGCTTAAAGGAGTACAAGAAAGACATGAGTAAAGTGATTTGCCACTATTACAAGGAGGCTGGGCATCTCAAGTACAATTGTCCGAAACTAAAAAAGGAGGATAAAGGAAAGAAAGAAAAGAAAAGAGTGCTCATAGCATCTTGGGAGGATCTTGAGAACGACTTGGATGAGAAAGAAGACTCCGAATGCGAAGCTCAAATCTGTTACATGGCTGGTGAAGATCAACTTGATGAGGTAAATTACTATGACTTGTCCATTGATGACCTACGTGTTATCATAGATGATCTCACTTTAAATTCTGAAAAATTGTTGATCAAATACAATAAGTGCAAATCTGAAAAAGAAATGCTGAAAGATGAAAATGATTTTTTGAAAGAAAAGGTGAAGGAAACTAAATGTGCTTTGGGTATTATTGAAGAAAATAGATTTCTAAAATCTGAACTTGAAAACTAAAAGGAAAGCACATTGTGGATTCTTCTCAAGAGCTCATTGCTGAAAACAAAAGATTAAATGAAATGATCAAGAGATTGAATAGTAATTTAGCAAAGTTTGCTCATGGTTCAAGAAACTTGGACAAACTACTTGCAAATTAAAGATCGACGTTTGAAAAATCTGGTTTAGGATATGTGACAAAAAATGATGCAGTTTTTAATAACTCCACAAAATCCATGGCCTCTTCCTCAAAAACAATATCAATTATCAACAAATCTAGTTTGGGACTTCTTCCCACCAATGAAGAGATATTTGAAAATTCTTGTTTTGGGGAAATTGAATCATCTTCAAGAACTGATCCGATACCAAACATGGCGGGTCTGGGCTATATTTCAACCAATGAGGTTACCTTCAAAAATCCATCTTTTCAAAAAAGAATCTCATCTTCAAAAGGCCTAAATACTTTCAAAAATTATGGTTTGAATGCCTTTACAAAAAGGAACATTAACAACAAAAATAACTGTGTTAAAAGAAATGCACATCTTCTAAAAATAAAAAAAACTCAAGTCCTTAATCATTTTTAGCATCGAAATTCAAATCAATTTCAGCAACATGCATCAAGAAATAGTTGCTTTAATTGTAAGAAAACTGGTTACTCTTACTTACAATGCTTCATTGAAAAAAAAGTAGGAAACCAAACTTACAATGTTGTTTGTGACTTTAATGCACTTGGGCAACCAAGGTGGATTAACTTCAAAGGATCCAAATTAATTTGGATACCTAAGGTTGATTGAAATCATATACAAATTTGCCTAGCATCAAAGAAAAAGAAAGATATGTGGTACTTGGATAGTGGGTGCTCTAGGCACATGACTGGAAGGTCCACTTTCTTCATCAAATTAAACAACTATGATGGAGGTTTTGTGACCTTTGGAGATGATGGAAAAGGTAAAATTGTTACTGTTTGAAAAGTAGGTAATGATCACTCTACTTTCATTAGTGATGTCTTTTTGGTTAATGGTTTAAGGCATAATCTTTTGAGTATAAGTCAATTGTGTGACCTGGGCTATTTGGTGACTTTCAAAAGATTGGAGTACTGTGTTGTGAATGGAAAGACCAATGATGTAATGTTTATTGCTAAGTATTGTGATAATGTGTATGGACTTACACTTGATGAACTAAAGGATCAAAATGTAGCTTGTTTTCACTCTAAAGGATTTGAAAATTGGCTATGGCATAAGAGATTGGGCCATGCTAGCATGTTTCAAATAAACAAGCTTGTTAAGAAAGAATTAGCAAGAGGTCTTCCTTTGATAAAATTCGACAAAGACATCACTTGTGATGCTTGTCAAATGGAAAAACAAACAAAGAATTCATTTAAATCAAAGGAAGACATCTCCACTAATAGACCATTGGAATTGATACATATTGATTTATTTGGTCCAACAAGAACTCAGAGCTTAGGTGGTAAACATGTTGGTTTAGTAATAGTGGATGACTACATTAGATTTGGTTGGGTTTTATTTCTTGCACACAAAAATGAAGCCTTTTTGGCTTTTGAAACTTTTAGCAAGAAAGTTCAAAATGAAAAGGATTTAAAGATCTCCTCAATAAGAAGTGATCATGGAATTGAATTTTAAAATCAATTATTTGAATCTTTTTGTGAGGAATTTAGGATATCACACAAATTCTTTTATCCAAGGACACCACAAAAAACTAGTGTTGTGGAAAGAAGAAATAGAAGTATTGAAGAAATGACAAGAGCCATGCTTTGTGAAAGTAATGTTCCAAAATTCCTTTGGACTAAAGCAGTTAACACAACTTGCCACATTTTGAATACAACCATCATAAGGAAATTTTTGAAGAAAACACATTATGAACTTTGGAAAGGTCACCCACCAAACTTAAATTACTTGCATATCTTTGGATGCAAATGTTTTGTTCAAAATAACAAAGATAATTTGGAAAATTTTGATCCAAAGGCATATGAGTGTTAATCATCAAGATGCTAGAATAATTGAGGAGTCCATACATGTTACATTTTGTGACACTAAATTGGTTCGAAGAATTTTGGAAGATTGTGATGCAGGTAACCAGGGTCAAAAGGATGATGAAAAAGGCCAAAATCATGAGAGTAAAAATTCTGAACAAAATGAATCTGAAACTGCAGTTGCAGAAAATCCTGTAGGAGACAATTTTGTTTTGTCTCATGAATCTGGTGATCATCCTGAAACCAAAAGTTCATTGAATCCCTCAGTAATCGATTCTGTTACTAAGTCCACAAGACCTCGTAAGTGGAGATTCCTCAAGAACTATCCTTACGAATTCGTCATTGGGGATGTTTCACAAGGTGTCAAAACTCATTCCTCCACTAGAAAAGAAAATGAAGAAACAAACATTGCTTTTCTCTCTCAAATGGAGCCTCAAAACATCAAGGAAGCTCTTGATGACCATCCTGGGTAAAAGCAATGGAGGAAGAGCTTCATGAGTTTGAAAAGAACAAAGTTTGGATATTAGTTCCAAAGCCATGTGACAAGAAAGTGACAGGCACCAAGTGGATATTTCGGAACAAGTTGGGTGAGGATGGAAGCATTGCTAGAAATAAAGCAAGATTGGTGGCACAAGGATACAGCCAAGAAGAGGGAATAGATTTTGATGAATCCTTTGCTTATGTCGCCCAAATGGAAGCCATAAGACTTCTTCTTGTTTATGCTGCTTATTGTGGTTTCAAATTTTATAAAATGGATGTGAATGTGTATTCTTAAATGCTGTGATAGATAGAGAAGTGTATGTGGCATAGCCACCTGGTTTTGAAAATAAGGAATTTCCTAACCATGTTTTCGAACTTTCTAAAGCTCTCTATGGATTAAGACAAGCTCCTAGGGCGTGGTATGAGAGACTTAGTTTTTTTCTTTTGAAAAATGGCTTTCAAAGAGGCACCACAGACACTACTCTATTTATTAAGAATTCAAATGATTCTTTCATTCTAGTCCAAATTTGTGTTGGTGACATTATTTTTGGATCAGTAAATGAATCCCTTTGTACTGAATTTGGAAAACTCATGACAAGTAAATTTGACATGAGTATGATGGGTGAACTTAATTTTTTCCTTGGGCTTCAAATTAAGCAAACGGAAAATGGTATTTTCATTAATCAAGAAAAGTATGCCAAGGAACTAGTTATGAAATTTGGTATGGAAAATGCTAAACCCATGGGAACTCCCATGCACCCTAATTCAAAATTAGAAAAGGGTGAAGCTGAGAAAGATGTAGATGAGACTAAGTATAGTGGAATGATTGGCTCTCTTTTGTACTTAACTTCCTCTAGATCTGATATTGTGCAAAGTGTTGGAATGTGTTTTAGATTCCAATCTAAACCTAAAGAGTCACATCTTTCAGCAGTTAAGAGGATCATTAGATATGTTCATTGCACATCCAATTTTAGCTTATGGTACCCTAAGATTGATGATTTTTTTGCAGTTGGTTACTGTGATGCAGATTTTACTGGAGATAAAGTGGATAGAAGGAGTACATCAGGCATATGCTGCTTTCTTGGGAAGTCCCTAAACGTTTGGTCAAGCAAGAAGCAGTCCACAGTAGCCTTATCCACTGCAGAGGTTGAGTATATAGCTACTTCCTCTTGTTGTTCTCAGCTTATTTGGTTGAAAACGCAACTTGCTGATTATAAATTAAATGCTGAAAATATTCCTTTGTTATGTGATAATATGAGTGCCATTAATATTTCTAAAAATCCAGTCTTGCACTCTAGAACTAAACTTATTGAAGTGATATTTCACTCAATAAGGGAACATGTTCAGAAGGGGAATATTAGCATTCAATTTCTTAAATCAGAGGACCAATTAGCAGATATTTTCACCAAACCTCTAGCTGAAGACAGATTTTGCATGCTTAGGACTAATCTAGGAATTATTAGTCATGATTCATTTTTTGCGCATTGCTGATGGGTTTGTTGAAGTTTTTGTCTCACATGAAGGTATGAGACAATTTTGGGCAAATGAAGAATTGTCTCTTTGAACTTCGTTTTCTGGGCTCTAAGGCACGTGCTGAATCATCTGGACCAATCTCAAAATTCAGATTCTGTGTGGTCTAATATGTTTCCTTAAACACAACCATCTTTGGGCCCAATGAGTGTTACATGTGGTGGTCCAATATGTTTCTTTAAACCCATGTGATTTTTTATGTGTTTTGTCTTTTAGTTAAAAGGTTTCATGTAAATAATGTTTTTAATTTTTTATTTTTTTAAAATCACTATTTCTTTTCTTGATGTCAAGTATTTTCAAGGTCAAATCATAGGTGATTGATGACAAGTCATCTTAGCCCATTTTAGCTAGTCTTTTTCTTTTGTTTTCATTAGAATTATGCACTTTCTTAAGCTACAAGCAAGCTAATTGAGTAGATTTTCATGTTTCCCTTGATTGAACCAACCATATGTGAATTCATGCCATTTCATGAGGTTTTGAACTATATTTGTTGCATATTGTGGAAGATTGAATACCTCATGATTTTGAGCAAAACTTTGATTAGTTTGGTTGATCAATGATAGGTGAAGAAGGCTTGGAGAAAGGTTGAAGCAAAGAGGAATGGCTAGGAGTGAAGAGAGGACAATGGAATAAGTGAAAATTGAACCGGGTTGCATGAAGTTAGCCCCAACGTTAGCCCCCTAACTTGGAGGCTAACGTTGGGCATATGAATCACTCTTTGGAAGTAGCCAACGTTAGCTCCAACGTTAGCCCCCTAACTTGGAGGCTAACGTTGGAACTTGAGAGTTTCTCCCTGGGCTACCAACGTTTGCGCCAACGTTAGCCCCCTAACTTGGAGGCTAACGTTGGCACTTAAATCACAATGGGGGAGTAGGCAACGTTTGCGCCAACGTTAGCCCCCTAACGTGGAGGCTAACGTTGGCACCAATCACACCAAGCAAGGCCAACGTTAGGGTCAAAGTTAGACCCCTAACGTTGGCGCCAACGTCTAAACCAGAAGAATGTGGTTTGCTGATATGAAAAGTTAGGGTCAAAGTTAGACCCCTAACTTTGACCCTAACGTTGAAGACCAACGTTGGCTAACTCCATTTCCGGTTCAATTGGTTCACTTCGGTTCTTCTTCAATCTTCAAGAGCAATCAACCAAGGCCTCTTTCAACCCAATTCCACCAAGAACAAAGGCCCAACTCAAGGCTTGAAGATCATTTTGGAAAGTGTATAAATAGGATAGAATTCAATTTGTTCAGAGAGCTTTTTGCTGGAGAGTTTTCTTTTAGAGCTTTCCTTTTAGAATTTTCATAATAGTTTTCGAAGAGCTTTTGAACTTGAGTGAACTTTAATTTCTTGCTTTCATTGCTTTCAATTTCATTTGACTTTTGTCTTGGATCTTGGATTGGAGAATTGAAGAAATTCTGTTTCAATCTCAATCTTGGATCTCTCTATTTCCTTTACTGTTAATTGAATTAGCATTTCTGTTTCTGTTACTTGATCTTCATCTCTTTTCTTTGCAATTTACAATTTCCTTGCTATTGTTCTTGTGGGATCTAGGAAGGCATTGAGATCTAGACTTGGTTTTCTAGTCTCTGGGTCCTGAGATCTAAATTCTCATTTCAATTCTCTGTTTAATGCTTTCATTGTTCATTTACTTTGCTGTTATAAGATCCGGTTCAATCCCAACTCCCTTTTCCTCTTCTGTTTGATGCAATTTAGTTTTCCCTTGTTTAAATTCTGCAAATCCTCATCCCAATCCCCTTTACTTTTCAAGCAATTTACATTTCTTGCACTTTAAGATTCTGCAATTTACATTTCTTGCACTTTAAGTTTCTGTCATTTAATTTCTTGTCCTTTAAGTTTCAGCAATTTACTTTCCCGCTCTCTTTAATTTCATGCAATTTACATTCTGCAAATCACAAATCACCCAACCAACACTTGATTCGCTTGACTAAATCAACCACTAAACTAAAATTGCTCAATCCTTCAATCCCTGTGGGATCGACCTCACTTCCGTGAGTTTTTATTACTTGATACGACCCGGTACACTTGCCGGTTAGTTTTGGGTGTTTTGGTAGAAATTCGTTTCTCATCAAAATATCTCATCAAGTTTTTGGCGCCGTTGCCGAGGATTGATTAGATTGACAATGATTAAGTGAGGTGGTAATCTAGATCAAGCACTTTTTCTTTATTTTTCTTTAACCTTTGATTAACCCACTAACTGTTTGAATTTTTGCTTAAGCTAACTAAAACTTCATTCTAGCAGTAGATTGAAGTATCACTGGTTTGTGTGCTCTTATGTTCTGCTTGTATGTCAGGTACACAAAGAGCCATACCCAATTTTCATGAACAAGACGAAAGAACTCTCAGGAGGTTAAGAAGAGCCGAAAGAGGGAAAAGTATTGTTGGAGAAGAAGAATCTGAGGAAGAATACCACGAGATGGAAGGAGATACATCTAATCCAGGAGAAGGAGTTAATAATCCACCACAACAGAGGAGAGTATTGGCTTCCTATACTTTTGCAAATGCTAGACATTGTGGAAGCAGCATTCTCACCCCTAATGTCAATGCAAATAACTTTGAACTGAAGCCACAACTCATCACATTGGTCCAGAATAACTGCTCATTTGGAGGAGGACCATTGGAGGATCCAAATCAACATCTATCTACCTTCTTGAGGATCTGTGACACTGTCAAATCCAATGGTGTGAATCCTGAGACTTACAAGCTTCTGCTGTTCCCGTTCTCATTAAGGGATAAGGCTGCACAATGGCTTGAAACTTTTCCCCAAGCAAGTATCACTAGTTGGGATGACTTGGTGGCTAAATTTCTAGCCAAATTCTATCCACCCCAGAGAGTCATCAGGCTGAAAACTGAGGTGCAGACATTCACACAATTAGATGCTGAATCCTTGTATGAAGCATGGGAGAGGTACAAAGCCTTAATCAGAAAGTGCCCTCCAGAGATGTTCAATGAATGGGATGTGCTGCAAAATTTCTATGAAGGCCTGACATTGAAATCTCAGGAGGCATTAGATCATTCTGCTGGAGGTTCACTACAACTAATGAAAACTGCTGAGGAAGCTCAGAATCTTGTGGACATGGTGGCCAACAATCAATATTTCTTTGCTCATCAAAGAAGCCGCCAACCATCACAAAGAAGAGGAGTAATGGAACTAGACGGAGTGGATTCAATCCTAGCTCAAAACAAGATGATGCAGCAGCAATTTCAACAACAATTTGAGCAAATGGCTAAGAGGATTGACAGTCTCCAAGTTGCAGCAGTCAACACTAGCCAGCCATCAACCACATGGGGTCAGAGTGAAGAGACTCAAGAGGAGCAACAACAAGAACAAGCCCAGTACATGCACAACCAAAATTCTGGGCCAAATGAAGTATATGGTGACACTTACAACCCTTCTTGGAAGAACCACCCAAACCTTAGGTGGGGAGACAATCACAACCAAAATCAACAACCATGGCAGAGAAACTCAAACCAAAACACTTTAAGAAACAACCAAAACCACAACCAGCAGCAAACCAACCAAAACCCCTACAGAAAACCTCAAAACAACTACTCCAACCCCAACCATTACCAATCTAATAACCAACCCACCAACCAAAATGTCTACCATCCACCATCCACATTTCACAACCCACCACAAGCATCACCTGAATCTCACAGACTCACCAACTTGGAAACCTTGATAGACAAAATGTGGAAACACCAAGAAATGACAACCAAGAACCATGAAGCCTCCATGAAGAGCCTAGAGAGGCAAATTGGGCAAATCTCCAAACAGATTTCTGTTGAGAAATTTTCAAGCTCACTGCCAAGTGACACAATCCCAAATCCTAAGGAAGAATGCAAGGCAATACAATTGAGGAGTGGAAAAGTCTTGGTGAAAAATGAAGAAGCAACCAAGAAGCCAAAGGAAAGTGACAAGAAACAAGCTGAAGAAGAGAAAGTCAATGACAAGAAGGAGGCAGCAAGCAAGCCAACTCAGAATCAAGTTCAAGAAAAAGAAGATCAGCCACAAAAATCAAGAAAGGGAAAGGAAGTAATTGAAGGACCAACTAAGGACCAAAGGCAGGGAAATAACTTCACTCCTCCCTTGCCATACCCTCAGAGGTTCAACAAAGAGATTAATGACAAGCATTTTCACAAATTCCTTGAGATTTTCAAGAAGTTAGAAATCAATATTCCCTTAGCCGAAGCACTTGAGCAAATGCCTCTATATTCCAAGTTTCTGAAGGATCTTATCAACAAGAAAAGAAGTTGGCTTGAAAGGGAAACCATATTACTCACAGAGGAATGCAGTGCTGTAATCCAACGGGGTATTCCACCAAAACTTAAGGATCCGGGAAGCTTTGTAGTCTCATGCACTATTGGCAAGATAATTCTCAACAAGGCCCTCTGTGACCTGGGTGCCAGCATCAACTTAATGCCTCTCTCAATGATGAGAAAACTTGCCATAGAAGAACTTAAACCCACCAGGATGTCGCTAGTCATGGCTGACAGATCAATCAAGACACCTAATGGAATTGTGGAGAATCTGTTAGTAAAGATTGGGGAGTTTATCTTCCCAGCAGATTTTGTAATTTTGGATACCGAAGAAGAAGGAAACGACTCAATCATTCTGGGAAGGCCATTTCTACACACAGCAAGGGCCATCATTGATGTTGAAAAAGGAGAAATGACCTTCAGGGTCCATAATGAACAAATGATTATAAATGTGTTCAAATCAATGCAAAACGCTCCTGAGCAAGAAGATTATGTGAGAGTGGATATGATAGATAGTTTGGTGGAAGAAACTTTGGAAGAAAAGTTTCAAGAGCAAGAAGGAAATCAAGAAACAACAGAGGAACAAGTGGCTGAGACCTTTACTGAGCAATATGAAAGGCAAGATAAGAAAGAAGATGTACGAAGACAAGAATTGAAACCTTTACCCACCCATCTCAAATATGCATTCCTTGGCACATCGGAGAGCCTCCCAGTAATCATTAATTCATCCCTGTCAAAGAAGGAAGAAGGAGAACTTCTTGATGTACTCAAAGCTCACAAAGATGCTTTAGGATGGACCATTGATGATCTGAAGGGAATCAGCCCTGCAGTATGTATGCATAAGATCCTCTTGGAAGATAATTCCAAACCAGTGGTTCAACCACAAAGAAGGCTAAATCCTACAATGAAGGAAGTTGTCCAGAAGGAAGTAATGAAGTTGTGGAATGCAGGGATAATATTCCCAATATCTGACAGCCCATGGGTAAGCCCAGTTCAAGTTGTACCAAAGAAGGGAGGAATGACAGTCATCACTAATGAGAAGAATGAGTTGATCCCTACTAGAACAGTGACTGGGTGGAGAATGTGCATAGACTATAGAAGATTGAATGATGCCACCAGGAAGGATCATTTCCCTCTCCCATTCATTGATCAGATGCTGGAAAGGTTAGCCGGCCATGCCTATTACTGTTTCTTGGACGGATATTCTGGGTATAATCAAATCGTGGTAGACCCCAAGGACCAAGAGAAAACTGCCTTCACATGTCCATTTGGAGTTTTTGCGTATAGGCGGATGCCTTTTGGGCTCTGCAACGCCCCTGCCACATTTCAAAGGTGTATGCTCTCCATTTTTTCTGATATGGTCGAAAAATTTTTAGAAGTCTTCATGGATGACTTCTCTGTTTTTGGTGATAATTTCAATGCTTGCCTAAACCATTTAACTCTTGTCTTGAAACGGTGCCAAGAAACTAATTTGGTTTTAAACTGGGAGAAATGCCATTTTATGG
>NC_092052.1:77800153-77817931 GCF_003086295.3 Arachis hypogaea
CTAAATGGTTCGAAGAATTTTGGAAGATTGTGATGCAGGTAACCAGGGTCAAAAGGATGACGAAAAAGGCCAAAATCATGAGAGTAAAAATTCTGAACAAAATGAATTTGAAACTGCAGTTGCAGAAATCCTGTAGGAGACAATTTTGTTTTGTCTCATGAATCTGGTGATCATCCTGAAATAAAAAGTTCATTGAATCCCTCAGTAATCGATTTGTTACTAAGTCCACAAGACCTCGTAAGTGGAGATTCCTCAAGAACTATCCTTAGGAATTCGTCATTGGGGATGTTTCACAAGGTGTCAAAACTCATTCCTCCACTAGAAAAGAAATGAAGAAACAAACATTGCTTTTCTCTCTCAAATGGAGCCTCAAAACATCAAGGAAGCTCTTGATGACCATCCTGGGTAAAAGCAATGGAGGAAGAGATTCATGAGTTTAAAAAGAACAAAGTTTGGATATTAGTTCCAAAGCTGTGTGACAAGAAAGTGACAAGCACCAAGTGGATATTTCGGAACAAGTTGGGTGAGGATGGAAGCATTGCTAGAAATAAAGCAAAATTGGTGGCACAAGGATACAGCCAAGAAGAGGGAATAGATTTTGATGAATCCTTTGCCCATGTCGCCCGAATGGAAGCCATAAGACTTCTTCTTGCTTATGCTGCTTATTGTGGTTTCAAATTTTATAAAATGGATGTGAATGTGTATTCTTAAATGCTGTGATAGATAGAGAAGTGTATGTGGCATAGCCACCTGGTTTTGAAAATAAGGAATTTCCTAACCATGTTTTTGAACTTTCTAAAGCTCTCTATGGATTAAGACAAGCTCCTAGGGCGTGGTATGAGAGACTTAGTTCTTTTCTTTTGAAAAATGGCTTTCAAAGAGGCACCACAAACACTACTCTATTTATTAAGAATTCAAATGATTCTTTCATTCTAGTCCAAATTATGTTGGTGACATTATTTTTGGTTCAGTAAATGAATCCCTTTGTACTGAATTTGGAAAACTCATGACATGTAAATTGACATGAGTATGATGGGTGAACTTAATTTTTTCCTTGGGCTTCAAATTAAGCAAACAGAAAATGGTATTTTCATTCATCAAGAGAAGTATGCCAAGGAACTAGTTATGAAATTTGGTATGGAAAATGCCAAACCCATGGAACTCCCATGCACCCTAATTCAAAATTAGAAAAGGGTGAAGCTGAGAAAGATGTAGATGACTAAGTATAGTGGAATGATTGGTTCTCTTATGTACTTAACTTCCTCAAGATCTGATATTGTGCAAAGTGTTGGAATGTGTTTTAGATTCCAATCTAAACCTAAAAAGTCACATCTTTCAACAGTTAAGAGGATCATTAGATATGTTCATTGCACATCCAATTTTAGCTTATGGTACCCTAAGATTGATGATTTTTTTGCAGTTGGTTACTGTGATGCAGATTTTACTGGAGATAAAGTGGATAGAAGGAGTACATCAGGCGTATGCTGCTTTCTTGGGAAGTCCCTAAACGTTTGGTCAAGTAAGAAGCAGTCCACAGTAGCCTTATCCACTGCAGAGGTTGAGTATATAGCTACTTCCTCTTGTTGTTCTCAGCTTATTTTGGTTGAAAAACGCAACTTGCTGATTATAAATTAAATGCTGAAAAATATTCCTTGTTATGTGATAATATGAGTGCCATTAATATTTCTAAAATCCAGTCTTGCACTCTAGAACTAAACTTATTGAAGTGATATTTCACTCAATAAAGGAACATGTTCAGAAGGGGAATATTAGCATTTAATTTGTTAAATCAGAGGACCAATTAGCAGATATTTTCACCAAACCTCTAGCTGAAGACATATTTTGCATGCTTAGGACTAATCTAGGAATTATTAGTCATGATTCATTTTTTGCGCATTGCTGATGGGTTTGTTGAAGTTTTTGTCTCACATGAAGGTATGAGACAATTTTGGGCAAATGAAGAATTGTCTCTTTGAACTTCGTTTTCTGGGCTCTAAGGCACGTGCTGAATCATCTGGGCCAATCTCAAAATTCAGATTTTGTGTGGTCTAATATGTTTCCTTAAACACAACCATCTTTGGGCCAATGAGTGTTACATGTGGTGGTCCAATATGTTTCTTTAAACCCATGTGATTTTTTATGTGTTTTGTCTTTTAGTAAAAAGTTGGTTCATATTTAACTTGAATGTAACTCATTGCCGGTTAATTTTTGGTTTTTTTAGAAATCACTTTTCTTTTCTTGATGTCAAGTATTTTCAATTCGTCAAATCATAGGGTGATTGCAAGTTGCATATTTTTCAAGAAACCTTTTTCTTGACAGTAGTTACCAACCGTCGGGTCTTTCTCTCTTCATAACTCCCTCATCCATCTCTTCAGTTTCTCCCCCGACTACCATTAAGTGCTCCTCATTCAAAACCAAGGTTCAACCCAAGATAAGTGAAGAAAACCCATTCATGCAAAAGCCTTCCTAATTGAAAAAGTTTCTGCAAGCTTCCAACGAAATTAAAACCCTTCTTACACCGCCTCCCCAAAAAAGACCAAACCCCTTTACATTGTCACCTTCTCCTTAGCCTACCTTCTCCTACACTCCACGCCCAACCTTCCAACCCCAACGCCCTCACATAGATCCTATGGCTCCGCATGGCTTAAGAACCAGCTAAACCGATTTTTAATAAAACTACTAATAATTTTAAAGTGCCCAAGACGTAGATTTTTAAAATATATTAGAAAATTTTTAATTTTGAAAAATAAAAAGGTAAAATTTGATTTCAGTAAATTTTTTGAGTCAGAAAGTATTTTCTGACAAAATCGAGAAGAACCGCGAACCGAGTCGAACCGTCAACCGGATTAAGTCTGTCTGATACTGTGTTTTGAGAAAAATAAGATTTGAAAAATTGATTTATTGTTTTGAAAGAAAAAATAATTTAGAATTGAAAATCGGGCACTAATCTTAAAGGTTTTGGCCCAAAGTGAGCCAAACGGACAAAAACACTTAGCGGTGGACCGAGCCCAGTCCAACATATAAATGCCCTAATAAGAGCATTTGACTCAATTTCAGAAATGAAAGAGAGAGAGGGCGGTAAGAAGAGAGGAAAAGAGTATATTCACCTCCATCTTCCGGGAGCCATATCTTGACCTACAAAACTCCGATTGACGAGCCGTTTGTGACACGCGAAGCTCTTATCAGCTCTACATTTCTATCTAATAAAATTGGTAAGATCTCTCTTTTCATGCTCTAGTTCCCAGCCCTAAGTTTCTGCATTTTGGGGTTTGTTTTTGAGGAGATTTTGTGGTTTTGCTTGTTTAGTGATCTCTAGTAGTGGGTAATTATTGGATTTTACCCGTAATCTCATTGGTAGGTAGGGTTTCACTAAACCCTTGGTTCAGTTGTTTGTGTATCTTAGATTTTGATTTGGTGATATATGTGTTGTTAGTTTGAGCTTTGGTGTTTGTTGGAGTTGGTTGAGGCTTTGGATCAAGCTTGGTGGTTTCATTTTGATGATTGGAGCGTGATGCGATAGAAATTAGCCGATTAAGAAATTAATATAGAAATAACGTTGCAAGTACAGATCCTAATCGATGAAAATCCGCTTATCAATTTAGAAGGGTTGTACAAAATCAAAATAAAAATACTGGGAGTAGGAATCCCAGGTCGTTGAAGAACGAAACTCTCGTGATCTAAAATTTTTGCAAATAAATTCCCGTTGTAAGTATAGTTTCTAGACCGACAAGAATTCATTTCTTACAAACGTTTTGGTTGTCACAAGTAACAAACCCCTTTAAAATTGATAACCGAAGTATTTAAACCTTGGGTCGTCTTCTCAAGGAACTGCAGGAAGGTATGTTCTTATTATTGGTTATGAGTTTTGTAAATTGGGGGTTTGAAAGTAAGGAACAAGTAATTTAAATGACAAATAAAATAAATAAATAACTATAAAATAAACTTTTGGCAAGGTATGAAAATCCGGAAGTCCTATCCTAGTTACTACTATGAGAATGGAAGTTAATCCCACTTAGTTAACCCTTATGAAAGCAAGGGAAAGTCAAGTGAACTAATTAGTCAGATTCCCAAGTCCTAGCCAACTCCTAAGGAAAGACTAGAATTAGTGGAATACCAGTCAATTTAGCCGACATAACAACCAATCCGGATAGTTGATAACTCAAGAGCTTCCAGTTAATCAATTAAAGCAAATAATATAAAAGATAAATAAGAATCTTAGATCTGAAATACCTCAATTGCATTAATAAGAAAAATCAATCTAAACATAAAGAATGATAAGCCAATCTGGCAACATAAGTAATTAAAAGATAGCATTAAAATATCTAAAGTAAAAGAGAAATATAAGTAAAAGGAATATTAACCTGATGAAGAGTTGAAATTCTAAATCCTTTAAGAGGAATCCTAATCCTAAAACCTAAGAGAGAGAGAGAACCTCTCTCTCTCTAAAACTACATCTAAACTATGAAAAGTGAATAATTGGAGACTTGTTAATGAATGGATGCATTCCCCCACGTTATAACCTCTAATCTGTGCCTTCTGGACTTGGATCTGGGCCAAAAAGGGTTTCAGAAATCGCTGGGAGCGTTTTCTGTAATTTCTGGTGCGTGGCGTCTGTCACGTGTCCGCGTGGGTCACGCAGTCACGTCATCTGGAGTTTTCTTTATCACGCGTTCGCTTCGGTCACGCGTACGCGTCATCTGTGTTCTGGTCATGGCGCGCGTCTGCATTAGTCACGCGTTCCTGTCGCTGCCTTTTCGCGCTGGGCATGCGACCGCGTCGTCCATGCGTTCGCGTCGCTGCCAGTTTCTTCAAAAACTCCATTTTGTGCTTTCCTTCCATTTTTGTATGTTTCTTTCTATCCTTTAAGTCATTCCTGCCTTAGAAGATCTGAAACACTTAACACACATATCAAGGCATTGAATGGTAATAAGAGAAGATTAAACATATAAAAATTAAGACCGAATAAGCATGTTTTCAATTATAGCACAAAATCAGGAAGAAAACATAAACTCATGCAAATCATATGAATAAGTGTATGAAAGATTGATAAAATCCACTCAATTGAGCACAAGATAAACCAAAAATAGTGGTTTATCAACCTCCCCACACTTAAACATTAGCATGTCCTCATGCTAAGCTCAAGAGAAGCTATAAAGAAGTGAAGAGGAATGATAGAGAGTATGCAATGCAACCTATCTATGTGAATGCAACTGCATACAAAATGTTTCTACCTACTTGGTTAAAAGTAAATAAGTTTTCTAGACAAAAATAATTCAAATTTCACTAATTCAAATCATATAATAAAAGACAAGTAACTTGTAAGAAGATAGCTCATGAAAGCAGGGAACATAGAATCAAGCATTGAACCCTCACTGGTAGTGTATATCACTCTAGTCTCTCAAGTGTCTAGGGTAATCACTCTACTCTTCTCTAGTCATGCTTTCTAAAACTTTGTTCTTCATCTAACCAATCAATAAATGTTTAGCATATCAATGCAAACATCATGAGGTCTTTTCAGGGTTGTAATGGGGCTGAGGTAAGGTAAGGATATATATATTATATTATATATATATTATATATATATATATATATATTATATATAGGCTAAGTGAGCTAACAAAGTGAATCTTTGATTAGTCTATGATCTCACCTAACATATACATACTTTATATAATTTAAAATGCTTTACCTAGCTACCCAAATTTTTTCACTTTTGTATTACATGCTCATGTATCAAACTTATTTTTGAATTTTGTCCATGTGCATTGATTCTTTTATTTGTATTTGGGTAATATTATTTTCTCTCTTTTTTTTCTTCTTTTTTTGGTATCCCCTTATTTAATTACTTAATATAATTTTTTTTTTCAATGCATATGGTAATTTAATTATTTTGATTTCACATGAGCATGCTTCCCAAATTTTCAAATAACTTATTCAATTTAATTCTCCTTTTTTTTCTATCATCCCATGTTCCCATAAAATTTCCCATACTTAAATTATACACAATATCTATCTTAAGCTAACCAAGGATTCAACTTGGGATTTTTATTTTGTTTTTCTATTTAAGGCTAGTAATGTGGTTATAAAATAGAATAAATGGGGAAGAGAAGAGGGAAAAGAAGAAAAGATTGAAAGAAGCTTTTCCCATTAAGAAGCTTTTCCTCTCCCTTCGTGTGGCCATCCTGAAAGAAGAGGGAAAAGAAGAAAGTAACCTAAAATAAAGATAGAAAATAACTAAAATATGGGTGTTAATTCCAGATAATAAGGGTCTCAATTACATGGTAGCTACAAATGCAAGTGAAAAAAAATAGTAGAAGTACATGGCAAATCAAGAGTGCAAAAATTTGTAACAATGGGGAAGAGAGTGGGTAAGGAAAGATAATATAAATCATGTCAATACAAAAGTAATACAAGTATAAAAGATTGGCATTGATTTAAATAATATTACCTAGCCAGAATAACACAAGTCACTAAGCACCCAAAATAATTCAAGAGAAGATGCAACAGTTAAATAAGAAAATTTTAACACCAAAGAAAAAAATAATTAATTTAGAAAAGAAAATAAAAATATGCACAAAATTAAGATGCAGTGAATGAAATATGCAAATAAATTAAGTAAAATAAAATAAAAGATAGGAGAATGAGAAGGGAAAGAAGGGAAGAATAAGTAAGTAAGAAAGGAGGGAGGAAAAATTAGGATTGGGGAAGAAAAGATAAGATTTTTGGCGCTGATCTGATTGTGCGGCGCAGGCGACCGGACGCGTGGGTTACGCGTTCCGCGATAGCCTTCTATGAAGTGGCGCGGACGCGTGGGTCACGCGTTCGCATGGAGTGATTTGTGCCATTAGTGCGAGGGCAGGCTCGCGGTCGCGCAACTCTCTGTTTTAAATGCATTTGCCAAAAATATGGGTGACGCGATCACGTGAATGGCTACACTTCCAAAGGGACGCGGACGTGGACGCGTGGATGACGCGTTCGCATGGTGGGGCTTGTGCTGCTAGCACTATTCCAGCCCCACTCCATCATAAATCTCTGCCATGCACCCCTTTTACTTCGATTTGTTGGAGCACGTGTTCGCGTGGGTGACGCGGATGCGTGGGAGGCTATTTTTTTAAATGACGTGACCGCGTGGGTCACGCGGACACGTGGGCATGTTTGTGCCTAAAGCGCGCCTCCAGCCACGCTTTGCGTGACTTTCTTTTACTTTCTTTTCTTCACAACGCACTGGTGACGCGGACGCGTCAGCGACCTGTCCCATCGCGTACGTGCTTTTCTTCTTTTTTTTTGATGCAGTATGCAGAATCAAAATGATATGGATGTTATGAGTAATTCAGGTTCAATGAAATAAAATAAAATAAACTCAAAAACGAAATAAAATTAAAATTGAAAAGGAACAATCATACCATGGTGGGTTGTCTCCCACCTAGCACTTTTAGTTAAAGTCCTTAAGTTGGACATTTGGTGAGCTCCTGTTATGGTGGCTTGTGCTTGAACTCGTCTTGAAACTTCCACCAATGCTTGGACTTCAATAAGCTCTATCAATACCAAGTAAATTCCTCAAGCTTTGATGGAGTTCTTCACAAGCTTTGAGCTCCCAAAATTGATCCTCATATATTCCTGGATCCCAAATCTTGTTTCTACACCCGTCTTCAAGTTGATTATCATGATTCCATCTGGGTGGTAGGCAATCTGAATTCTCACTAAAGCGGCCAAATAGCTTCCTAGACCCATTCAGTTGAGCTTTACACCAACCCTTGTATTTAAACTTTGAGCACACAACCATGTTGAACCTTGCTTGACAAATCCAACCACTAACCATTTCCTCTTACTCTTAATGCCTCAAAGAGCTCTAAGCTGACCATCTATTTCAAGTAAAGCATATTCAAGTGAGCTAATTAAGCTTAGAGATGAAAGATTTACCCACTTGAATAAAGGGATGATGTGATGGCTTTGGGGAAGAGGTCTCCAGCAACCTTGGCAAGGTGATTTCCAGCTCCGTTCCCTTGGGCTCTTCTTTGACAACTTCCACCTCTTTGCAAGCTTTTCCAATTTCAACCTCTTCCTCTTGGTAGATTTCTTTCAATTCAGTCTCTTCTTCATTACTTCCAAGGGCATAGGAGGTTGTGCTTTTCTTCTTGAATCTCCATCTCAAGTCCAATGGGAGAGGATTCAACTGTAGATATGAATTCATTAATGATTGAATCCATCTCTTGATCATCCCCTTCAAAGTCTTCAACCATGATATGCTTTGGAGGTTTTACACCCTCTCAACATCAATTTCAAACTCCTTAGAAGGGGGCTCTATGACTTGAGTTTCCCATGGAGGTTCCGATCTCCCAAGTCTTCAACTACTTCTTCCTCTTCAACGATCCCGGCTTCCTCCAACTGTTCTAATACAAAGTCGTGCTGATCACTATCCACCGGAGTTTCTAGTGTCTCCTTCATGCTACGTTCTTCATTAGATTGCCCACATGAAGCCATGGGGTTCCTTGAGTGTCTGAACTCGGGAAGGTAGTCTATTTATCGCTTGATTCAGTTGGTGAAGTGTGACATGAAATTTTTCAAATGTTTCCTTGAGTTGCTCCCTTGATTCTTGGGGTGATGGATATGAACATGGTGCATAGGGAGGTGGTGGTTCTTGGGAGTAATTGGGTTAGAATTGGGGTGGATAAGGGTTAGGGTCATATGGAGGTGAATGGTGGTAGTTGGCTTGTGAGTGTGGTGGTTCAAAGCTGCTTGAGGAGGTGGTTATAGGTATATGGCGGGGCTTGTTGGTAATTACAAGTGGTTCCACCATATCTATCATCTTGGTATGCACCTCGAATGGTTTCTGACTATAGTAATTTGGTGGGTGACGGTTATCACAAAAGGGCCCACCATAACTATTGTCTTGACATGATTGTTGAATGGTCGTCGTCCATGGTAGTTTGGAGGGTGTTGTTGCCCAAAGGGTTGATCAGATCCTCGAGACTCCTTCCATCTCTGATTGTTTTGACCTTGATGCATGTTCCTGTTATAACTTCCATTCCTTTCAACATTATTAGAACCAAACTCAAAGCGAGAGGGATGAGAATTCATAGTAACTAATAAAAATTAAAAATGAAAATAAAAACAAATATAAATTAAAAGGTTATTGAAATTTAAATTTTGAATTTGAAAATTAAATTTTTTGAAATTTGATTTTTGAAATAAGATAAGATAAGATTTTGAAAAAGATATGATTTTTTTGAAAAAAATTGAATTTTGAAATTTAAAACTAAGATAAGATAAGATAAAAAAATATTTTTTTTAAATAAAAAAAATAAACAAGCAAAAAGCAAATATTTACAATAACCAATAATATGGCACACGTTTGCAATTCCCTGGCAACGGCGCCATTTTGAAGAACGAAACTCTCGCGATCTAGAATTTTTGCCAATAAATTCCCGTTGTAAGTATAGTTTCTAGACCGACAAGAATTCCTTTCTTACAAACGTTTTGTTGTCACAAGTAACAAACCCCTTTAAAATTGATAACCGAAGTATTTAAACCTCGGGTCGTCTTCTCAAGGAACTGCAGGAAGGTATGTTCTTATTATTGGTTATGAGTTTTGTAAATTGGGGGTTTTGAAAGTAAGGAACAAGTAATTTAAATGACAAATAAAATAAATAAATAACTATAAAATAAACTTTTGGCAAGGTATGAAAATTCGGAAGTCCTATCCTAGTTACTCCAATGAGAATGGAAGTTAATCCCACTTAGTTAACCCTTATGAAAGCAAGGGAAAGTCAAGTGAACTAATTAGTCAGAATCCCAAGTCCTAGCCAACTCCTAAGGAAAGACTAGAGTTAGTGGAATACCAATCAATTTAGCCGACATAACAACCAATCACGGATAGTTGATAACTCAAGAGCTTCCAGTTAATCAATTAAAGCCAATAATATAAAAAGATAAATAAGAATATTAGATCTGAAATACCTCAATTGCATTAATAAGAGAAAATCAATCTAAACATAAAGAATGCATAAGCCAATCTGGCAACATAAGTAATTAAAAGATAGCATTAAAATATCTGAAAGTAAAAGAGAAATATAAAGTAAAAGGAATATTGAACCTGATGAAGAGTTGAAATTCTAAATCCTTTAAGAGGAATCCTAATCCTAAAACCTAAGAGAGAGAGAGAACCTCTCTCCTCTAAAAACTACATCTAAACTATGAAAATGAATAATTGGAGACTTGTTAATGAATGGATGCATTCCCCCACTTTATAACCTCTAATCTGTGCCTTCTGGACTTGGATCTGGGCCAAAAAGGGTTTCAGAAATCGCTGGGAGCGTTTTCTGTAATTTCTGGTGCGTGGCGTCTGTCACGCGTCCGCGTGGGTCATGCGGTCGCGACATCTAGAGTTTTCCTTATCACGCGTTCTCTTTGGTCACGCATACGCGTCATTTGTGTTCTGCTCATGGCGTGTGTCCACGTCAGTCACACGTTCGTGTCGCTGCTTTTTCGTGGTGGGCATGCGACCGCGTCGTCCATGCGTTTGCGTCGCTGTCAGTTTCTTCAAAAACTCCATTTTGTGCTTTCCTTCCATTTTTGTATGTTTCCTTTCTATCCTTTAAGTCATTCCTGCCTTAGAAGATCTGAAAACACTTAACACACATATCAAGGCATTGAATGGTAATAAGAGAGGATTAAAATATCAAAATTAAGACCAAGAAACATGTTTTCAATCATAGCACAAAATCAGGAAGGAAAACGTAAACTCATGAAAATCATATGAATAAGTGTATGAAAGATTGATAAAATCCACTCAATTGAGCACAAGATAAACCATAAAATAGTGGTTTATCAGTCGTCTCCCAACGAGTTGACAAAAGAGTGCTATCTTATCAGTTAGGAATTTTCTGAGAAATTTTAAGAGTTGGAGAACAGAAGAATAAATGATGTAAATTAAAGCAATGTAAATTAAAAGAGATTTATGTATTCAGAATAAAAAGCCTTGACCGGGGGAAGATTAATTGGAAGTTCTATCCTTATTGGATTTTCCCAAGTGGAATAGCAAGAGGTTGTTGTTTTCACTTAGTTAACCCTTACTAAATAAAGGAAATCAAGTGATTGAGCTAACTCTTATTCGCATGTCCTAATCCTCTCCTTATGGAAGGATTACCGTTAGTAAATAGAGAGTTTGCCAACAACTTCCAATTGAACTAATCACTTGAGCATTTCAACTCAAGGGTTCCTTTTAATCAACCCTAAGTCAAGTTGGGAGTCTACTCCATTGACATGAATACAACGTTCACAGGCATATAAGAGGAATAAGAAGAAGACATAATAAATTAAATAAAATAATAACTGAAAATTAATTAAAGGTAAAAGTAATTCTTTTCATTAATAAATCCCAAAATGCAACATCCTCATCTGAACAGGGTTAATGGGCAATTAAAAGATTAAAGGAATAAGAAAGTAAACTACAATAGTAGTAACTTCAACGGAGGTAGTAACTCTTCTCAATATCCAAATCAAAAGCATCAAAAGCATAAAAAAATAGAAATCTATGAATGTGAAGAAAACCTAGAGGAAGTGTGATTTTTCTCTAAGATTCCAATCTAAAATCTAAAAACTATGCGAATGAGAATGTGTGTTGAGTCTCGGCTCGTCCCCTAGCTCTAGTATGTGTTTCTGGGCCGAAAACTGGGTCCAAACTTGGCCCAAAATCGCCCCCAGCATTTTCTGTGATTTTTGCAGATAGCGCACGTCATGCGTACGCGTCGCTGGTCAGCTTTGCGTTTCACGTGTACGCGTCAGGCACGCGCACACATCACCGTGCGAACTCTGATTCACGCGTACGTGTTACTCCTCGCTGGTTATCTCCTTTATTTCTTGTGCTCTTTCCATTTTTGCAAGCTTCCTTTCCATCCTTTAATCCATTCCTGCTCTGTAAAGCCTGAAAACACTTAACACACAGATCACGGCATCAAATGGTATAAAGGGGAATTAAAAATATAAAATTTAGAGATCTAGGAAGCAAGTTTTCAATCATAGAACAAAATCTGGGAAGGAATTGTAAAATCATGCAAACTGTATGAATATTTTTGGTTTTATCACATATTCATTGATCTTTTATTAAATTTAACATTGGGGTAATTTTGTCCCCTTATTTATTTATTTGAATATTTTTGGTTTTTTTTTTGTTAGAAATATAAAAGTAAACATAACATATCAATGCACATGGATTTTTAATTTTACTGGTCTCACATGAGTAGGATCAAATTCTATATTTTGTCAATAAACCAACACTTTATCACCAATTCCACGGTCCACACTAATGACACACAATCTATCTAGCTAACTGATGCGGATAATTTATACGCTTTTTGGCATTGTTTTACATAGTTTTCAGTATGATTTAGTTAGTTTTTAGTATATTTTTATTAGTTTTTAAATAAAAATCACATTTCTGGACTTTACTATGAGTTGTGTGCTTTTCTGTGATTTCAGGTAATCTCTGGCTGAAATTGAGGGACTTGAGCAAAAATCAGATTCAGAGGTTGAAGAAGGACTGCAGATGCTGTTGGATTCTGACCTCCCTACACTCAAAGTAGATTTTCTGAGCTAAAGAACTCCAAATGGCGCGCTCTCATTGCGTTGGAAAGTAGACATCCAGGGCTTTCCATCAATATATAATAGTCTATTCTTTGCCCGAGTTTAGATGACGCAAACTGGCGTTCAACGCCAGCTTCCTGCCCTATTCTGGATTAAACGCCAGAAACAGGTTGCAAAGTGGAGTTAAACGCCAGAAACAGGTTACAAACTGGCGTTCAACTCCAAGAGAAGCCTCTGCCCTCTACACATGTAAAGCTCAATGCTCAGCCCAAGCACACACCAAGTGGGCCCCGGAAGTGGATTTCTGCATCATTTACTCATTTCTGTAAACCCTAGTAACTAGTTTAGTATAAATAGGACTTTTTATATTGTATTTACATCTTCGGATCATCTTTGATCAGTTTCATGCTATCTTGGACCTTTATGGGGGCTGGTCATTCGGCCATGCCTAGACCTTGTTCTTATGTATATTCAACGGTAGAGTTTCTACACCATAGATTAAGGTGTGGAGCTCTGCCGTTCCTCATGAATTAATGCAAAGTAATATTGTTTTTCTATTCAATTCAAGCTTATTCCTATTCTAAGATATTCATTCGCACCCAAGAACATGATGAATGTGATGATTATGTGACGCTCATCACCATTCTCACATATGAACGCGTGCCTGACAACCACTTCCGTTCTACATGAAGACGAGATAGAATGAGTATCTCTTAGATATCTAATACAGGGGACCGAGTCTGAATATTAGAGTCTTCGTGGTATAAGTTAGAACCCATGGATGGCCATTCCTGAGATCCGAAAGTCTAAACCTTGTCTGTGGTATTCCGAGTAGGATCTGGGAAGGGATGGCTGTGACGAGCTTCAAACTCGCGAGTGCTGGGTGTAGTGACAACACAAAAGGATAGTAAATCCTATTCCAGTATGATCGAGAACCGACAGATGATTAGCCATAAAGTGACAGTGCATTGGACCATTTTCACAGAGAGGACGGGATGTAGCCATTGACAACGGTGATGCCCAACATACAGCTTGCCATGGAAAGGAGTAGGAATGATTGGATGAAACAGCAGGAAAGCAGAGGTTCAGGAGGAACGAAAGCATCTCTATACGGTTATCTGAAATTCTCACCAAGAATTACCTAAGTATCTCTATCTTTATTTTATGTTTAATTATGTTTTAATTATCAATTCTCTATAACCATTTAAATCCGCCTAACTGAGATTTACAAGGTGACCATAGCTTGCTTCAAGCCGACAATCTCCGTGGATCGACCCTCACTCAGTAAGGTTTATTACTTGGACGACCCAGTGACTTGCTGGTTAGTTGTGCGAAGTTGTGACAAAGTGTGAATTACTTTCCGAGCACCAAGTTTCTGCGCCGTTGTTAAGGATCACAATTTCGTGCACCAAGTTTTTGGCGCCGTTGCCGGGAAGGAAACGAACAACAATTTCGCATTTGTTTCCGGCAACAACAGTGCCAAGTTTGGCCCGGAACAACACCATGTTTTTGGTTCCGTTGCCAGGGATTGTTCGAGTTTGGACAACTGACGGTTCATCTTGTTGCTCAGATTAGGTAATTTTATTTTAATTTTAAGCTTTTTGTTTTTATTATTCTTATTTTCAAAAAAAATTTCAAAAAAATAAATTATTCTATGTTCTTCAAAATTTTTAAGAAGAATTCTGAATCTCATGAATAGTTGAAGTCTGGCTGGTTGTAAAGCATGTCTAAATTCTTTTGGACTGAGGCTTCTTCTTCACATGCTTGAACTATGTATGCTGAAGCTTGGCTGGCCATTGGCCATGTCTAGTGTTTTGGACCGGAGCTTTCATTGAAAGCTTGGCTGGCTAGTGAGCCATGTCTAATTCCTGGACCGAAACTTTAGACTAACATTGCATGATTCCTGGAATTCTCATTAAAAATTTTGAAATCCTTATTTTTCTTTTTCCAAATAATTTTCAAAAATACCAAAGAATTAAATAAAATCATAAAACCAAAAATAATTTTGTGTTTCTTGTTTGAGTCTAGTGTCAAATTGTAAGTTTGGTGTCAATTGCATGCTTATTTCTTTCTTGCATTTTTCGAAAATTCATGCATTGCATTCTTCATGATCTTCAAGTTGTTCTTGGTAAGTCTTCTTGTTTGATCTTTGCATTTTCATGTTTTGTGTCTTTTCTTGTTTCTCATATGCATTTTTGCATTCTTAGTGTCTATACATGAAAAATTTTTAAGTTTAGTGTCTTGCATGTTTTTCTCTTCTTAAAAATTTTCAAAAATAAGTCTTGATGTTCATCTTGATCTTCAAAGTGTTCTTGGTGTTCATCTTGACATTCATAGTGTTCTTGCATGCATCATTTGTTTTGATCCAAAATTTTCATGCATTGAGTCTTATTGATGTTTTTCTCTTTCTTCTTAAAAGTTCAAAAATAAAAAAAAATATTTCCCTTTTTCTTCTCATAAAATTCGAAAATTTGAGTTGACTTTTTCAAAAAATTTTAATATCTAGTTGTTTCTTATGAGTCAAATCAAATTTTCAATTTAAAAATCTTATCTTTTTCAAATCTTTTTCAAAAATCAAATCTTTTTCATTTTTCTTTCATAATTTTTGAAAATTTCAAATTGATTTTCAAAAATCTTTTTTTATTTTTATTTCATAATTTAAAATCTTTACAAACAATTAATGTGATTGATTAAAAATTTTTTAAGTTTGTTACTTGCCTATTATGAAAAGTTCAATCTTTAAATTTTAAATCATATCTTTTTGTTTCTTTTTAGTCAAGTAATCAACTTGAATTTTCAAATTCAAATCTTTTTAAATTTCTTTTTCAAATCTTTTTCAAAATAAGTTTAATACATATTTTTCAAAATCAATTTCAAAAATCTTTTCTAACTTCTTATCTTTTCAAAAATTGATTTTCAAATCTTTTTCAATTAACTACTTGACTTTTTGTTTGATTTTAAAAGTTTACTATTTCAATCATATCTTTTTCAAACTACCTAATAATTCTCCCTCTAATTTTTGAAAATAACCTTCCTCTTTTTCAAAATTCCTTTTTAATTAACCAATTGTTTTAAATTCTAATTTAATTTAATTTTAATTTTCTTTTTTGTTTTATTTTATTTTCGAATTCTAACTTTAATTTTAAATTAAAAAAAAAATATTTTTCTTTTCTTTTCAATTATTTTTCAAAAATTCTACTCTCTACCTCCTTCTAATTATTTATTTATCTACTAACATTTCTCCTCTTTTTATCCAAGCCCAGGTTTAATCTCATCATTCTCCTATTAAAGGAGTCTGGGTCATCTTGCAGTTGAGGCAGCTTGAAGATCTCCCTTATTTTATCAGGGTGGCTGTGAACAATCTTCCCTCTGACCAAAGTTCTATAGTCATAGAATGTGGTTCCAGCTATCCTCTGCCTTCCGTCTGCCATAGATTAGCATAGAATTCCTGAACCATTTTCTTCCCACCTTTGTTTCAGGATTAGCTAGGACTTTTCAGCTCCTGTTTCGAATTTGCACTTGGATCTCCGATATTCATCTTCTTTCAAATCGAATTTAACTTCCGGGATCACTGACCTTAGACTTATTATTTTGTAAAAATGGTCTGAATGTTCTTTGGTTATGAACTTCCCTTGATTCCAAAGTGGTTTTGGAATATTCTCTTTCTTGCCTCTTGAGTCGATTTGTTTTCCCTTAGGAGCTATGATCTTAGTGGGTATTGGTTTAGTGATCACGGATAAATACACCAAACTTAGAGTTTGTTGTCCTCAAGCAAAAGAAAGCAAAGGAGAGGGAAAGAGGGAGAGCCAAGCACAACTTGTGGAGTAGAGGGGGAGAGGCCGAGCCAATATTAAAGGAAGTGGTTTCGAAAATTATTTGAAAAAGATATGATAGAAAAAGTGATTGGGAAAGATAAGTATGATAGTAAAAGATGTGATTTAAAATTGAAAAGATATGAAAGATATTTGAAAAAGATAAATCTGAATTTTGAAAAAGATGATGTGAAGATTTGAAAAAGATATTGATGAGTTGAAAAGATTTGAGAAGGAAGAGAGATAGATTTATTTTGAAAAGGATTTGAAAATAATTTGAAGGGGATTAAGAAAAAGGGTTTATGAATTAAGATACATTTGATATCTTTTGAAAAAGGATTTGAAAAATTAGGATTTGTAACATGTTTGTGAAAGAAATTATGAATTGAAACATAAAAAATGGAAAAAATTTGAATTGAAAACGAAATGCCTACTCCCCACAATCCTGGCGTTAAACGCCCAACTGCTGCATGTTTTGGGCGTTTAACGCCCAGTTGCTACTTGGTTTGGGCGTTTCACGCCCAGCTGTTGCTTCTAGCTGGCGTTAAACGCAGAAACCCCTTTGTCACTGGGCATTTTTCTGAACTCCCAGGATGCTATAAATCTGGCGTTAAACTCCCAGAAATTGCTTCTTTCTGACGTTTAATGCCCATATGGCTATCTTTACTGGCGTTAAACGCCCAGTAGATGCTCCTTTTGGGTGTTTAACGCCCAGTTGTGTTTCTTACTGGCGTTTTCTTGCCAGTAAGCTCTTTTTCCTGTTTTGTGCTCTGAATTCTTCTGTAATCCTGTGGACTTATGCAACTGATTCTTTACCTTGTTAATATTAAGCTCATATAAACAAAATGAGGAATAAAATAAAATATAATAACAAAAAAGTTTTGCTAATGGCTGGGTTGCCTCCCAGCAAGCGCTTCTTTATTGTCTTTAGCTGGACCTTGCTGAGCTTTTAATCTAGCCTCAGCCTTGAGCACTCTTGCTCAACATTGCCTTCAAGATAGTGCTTGATTCTTTGTCCATTAACAATGAACTTCTTATCAGAATCAATGTCTTGAAGCTCCACATAACCATATGGTGATACACTTGTAATCACATATGGTCCCTCCACCGAGATTTCAGTTTCCCGGGGAATAGCCTAGCCTAGAGTTAAACAACAGAACCTTTTGTCCTGGTTCAAAGACTCTAGATGACAACTTTCGTCATGCCACCTTATGGATTTCTTATAAAGCTTGGCATTTTCGAAAGCAGTGAGTCTGAATTCCTCTAGCTCATTCAGCTGGAGCAATCTTTTTTCTCCAGCTAATTTGGCATCAAAGTTTAGGAATCTGGTTGCCCAGTAGGCCTTATGTTCCAGTTCCACGGGTAGATGACAGGCCTTACCATA
>NC_092052.1:77818931-77841115 GCF_003086295.3 Arachis hypogaea
CAATTTCCAATACAACTAACGAGCAAGTGCACTGGGTCGTCCAAGTAATAAACCTTACGTGAGTAAGGGTCGATCCACGGAGATGTCGCTTAAGCAAGCTATGGTCATCTTGCAAATCTCAGTAGGCGGATCAAATGGTTATGGTGAGTTGATAATTAAAATATAATTAAAATATAAAATAGATAGAGATACTTATATAATTCATTGGTGAGAATTTCAGATAAGTGTATGGAGATGCTTGTGTTCCTTCTGAACCTCTGCTTTCCTACTGCTTCATCCAATCCTTCATACTTCTTTCATGGCAAGCTATAATTGGATCAGTTGTCATGGCTACATCCTCTCTCAGTGAAAATGGTCAATGGCTTCCCACGGTAATCATGTCGTCTCGATCATGCAGAAAGGATCATGACTTGGTTGCAAGTACATCCAGGATCAACATCCTGTAGCATAACTCCAGAAGGCATGAATGCGTTTTCTTTCCTAAGATCACCAATTGTTGTAACCGAATAGATCTAAAAAGCAGTAATATCATGAGCAGTTCATCAGCATTGTTATGAATGTAAGAAAGATATGGTGCTGTATGAGCCTTTGTAGAATACATACGCACCATTAATTCATAGAACCATTCATTCTTTCTTATGCCATGTATCTCTTAGGAAACATAGAGGACTATAGGCATCAGAAATAGATAGATAATCCACCTTAGTAACAGTGACCCTTCTCACACCTTTCATGGCGGGATTAGCCGCCTCTGTCGTTGAACATGGCTTAGCATCATCCTCCAATAGGATCTTGTGCATGCATCTGGCTGCTAATGCCTTAAGATCACTTATGACCACCCAAGAGCTTCTTGTGTGTCTTTACACCTGAATTAGTGTTTCTTCCTGTGGCCTAAAGCAAAGCTTATGATTACAGGAAAAGTGTCACTTCTCCCAGAATGCATATTTCAGGATGTGGTAGTTTGAGCTCGGTTTAGGAGTTTCTCCTCTTCCTGAGGAGTTTTCAGAGGTTCTTTTATTTCCTCTGGTTCTCCAGATCAGGCTGAACATCTTAAAATGTCCTCTAGCTCTGATTGAGACTCTCAGTCATATGGACCTCTTCCACAGGGAGTCAATATTATCAATGCCCAGGCAGTCGTCTGATGTTCTGGATGTTGCATAGCTTTGACAACATTCAGCTTAAACTCATCCTCATTGACTCTCAGGGTTATCCCCTTTTTGGACGTCAATGAGGTTCGTCCAGTTGCTAGGAATGTCTTCCTAAATGAGAGTTGCATCTTGTGCTCCACATTTCCAGCACTACAAAGTCAGCAGGAAAAATGCCTAACTGACATCATGTCATCAATATGCTGATGGTTTTAATACATCAGCAAGTTGAAGACAATCGGTATTGACTTTCAGTAACCAAGCTCTAATGAGCGGATTAGGTATGCTGCCCCAGACACATAGATCTGTCTTGCAGTACCTCTAAATGCATGTATATAAAGCTTCGGATCTTTAACTTTCTGGAAGCTTTAGAATGACTGCACTGCATTCTTTAGTGAGGAGAACTCTTTCAGTTTCTCTCCAATCCTTCTTATGACTCAAGATATCTTTCATGAACTTGGCATAAGAGGTATTTGCTCAAGTGCCTCTGCAAACGGAATCTTTATTTCAAGAGTCTGAGATGTCTGCAAAGCGAGCAAATTGCTTATCCTACTCCTCTTTGCGGAGTTTTGAGGATAAGCATCTTGGCTTTGTATTCCTCAACCTTAGTTGCTGCAGGTTTATTTCCTAAAGAGTAGGTGAGAAGCCTTCTTGAGGATTTATTATCAGCACTTGCAGGTGTCTGATCCCTCACTGGCATTTGAAAGCCAGGTTGGAAGCTGGAGTGGCGTTAGACGCCAACTCCTCATCTGTTCCTGGCGTCTGAACGCCAGAACTGTGCTTCCTTTGGGCGTTCAATGCCAGTTCTTGCTTGTTTCTGGCATTGAACGCCAGTCCTGAGCATGGTTTGGGCGTTCAGCGCCAGCCTTCCACCCAATTTCTGACATTTTAGCGCCAGAATTATTTTCCCCGGGATGGAATTTGGGTAGTTTTCTCATTTCTTGGCTTCCTACTGCCTTGAGGTGGGTATTTAATGTTTTCCCACTTCTTAATTGAACTGCTTGGCATTCTTCTGTTATTATTTTGACAGCTGCTGCTTTGTTTGCTTTAATTATTCTTCCATATTTATATTAGCCATCCTTGTCTCTTGTAGTCTCTCCTTGAATTCGGCTAACTGTTTTGTTAGAAAATCTAATTGCTGATTGAATTCAGTAGCTTGTTCAGCAGGATTGAGTTCAGTAGTCATTGTTTTAGCCTCTTCTTTCATGGAAGGTTCGCTGCTTAAGTACAGATGCTGATTTCTGGCAACTGTATCAATGAGCTCTTGAGCTTCTCAATTGTCTTCCTTATGTGGATAGATCCACCAACTGAGTAGTCTAGAGACATCTGAGCTCTTTCTGTAAGCCCATAATAGAAGATGTCTAGCTGAACCCACTCTGAAAACATCTCAGAGGGGCATTTTCTTAGCATCTCTCTGTATCTCTCCAGGCATCATAAAGAGATTCATTATCTCCTTGTTTAAAGCCTTGGATGTCCAGCCTTAGCTGTGTCATCCGTTTTGGAGGAAAGTATTGATTCAGGAATTTTTCTGTCAACTGTTTCCATGTCTTATGCTAGCCTTAGGTTGGTTATTTAACCACCTCTTAGCTTGGTCTTTTACAGCAAATGGAATAGTAATAATCTGTAGACATCCTGATCTACTTCCTTATCATGTACTGTGTCAGCAATTTGTAAAAACTGTGCCAGAAACTCTGTAGGTTCTTCCTGTGGAAGACCGGAATACTGGCAACTTTGCTGCACCATGATAATGAGCTGAGGATTCAACTCAAAGCTACTGACTCCAATGGAGGTATACTGATACTACTCCATATGAAGTAGGTGGGGTTAGCATATGACCCAGAGTCCTTCTAGATTGTTCATTTCCACTTAGATCCATGATGGAGAAAGGGAGATGATGTAAAATAGAGAAAAATATTTTTATTTATTTATTTATTATTATTTCGAAAATAAAATAAATTAAAATAAAATAAATAAAAATGGGTGAAGATTTCGAAAATGGAGAGAGAGAAAGAAAAAAAATTGGTTAGAAAGTTTTGAAAAAGATATGATTTGAAAAATTTTGACCAAGTCAACCCAAGTAATTTGAAAATTATGAGAAAAGATAAGATAGAAGATATGATTTGTAAAAGATAAATATGATAGGAAAAGATGTAATTGAAAATTAAAAAAATATAAAAGATATTGAAAAAGATAAATTTGTTTTGAAAAGATATTGTGAAGATTTGAAAAAGATATTATGAGTTGCAAAGATTTTAAGAAAGAAAGATATAGATTTGTTTTGAAAAAGATATAAATTTTTTTTTTAATCTTAAAGGATAAGATTTGAAAAATTTTGAATTGAAATCTGAATTTTTATAAATAAAAAAATCGAAAATATGGCTTAAAAATAGTTAGAAAAGATATTTTTTTTTGAATTTTGAATTTTATAATGAAAGAGAAAAACACATAAAAGACACAAGACTTAAAATTTTAGATCTAATGCTCCTTGTTTTCGAAAATTTTGGAGGAAAAACACCAAGGAACACCAAACTTAAGAATTTTAAGATCAAGACACAAAGAAGACTCAAGAACACTTTGAAGATTCACAAGAACACCAAGAACAAAAGAAAGAACACCAAACTTCACATTTTTAGAAGACCAAAATAACTTTTCGAAAATTATATAAAGATTAACAAAAAAACACCAAACTTAAAGTTTGGCACAAGATTAAATCAAGAAAATTTATTTTTGAAAAAGATTTTTAATAGAACCGGTGCCCAATCATCAAGAACATAAACCAATGCTCTAGCCAATTGAGCTGTAATGTAACACTTGTTTGAAGAGGTATATTTTCACTAACTAAAAATAAATTCCTTTTTGAAGACTAATGCTTCGGAAAAACACAAGAAAAACAAGAAAAGACACAGAACAAGAAAAACTAAAAATCAAACAAGACAAATAAACAAGAACAACTTGAAGATCAAAGAACACAACTTCGAAATTTAAAAGAAAAATATAGAATATGCAATTGACACCAAACTTAGAACAAGACACTAAACTCACGAAAAAAATTAAAAATTGATAAAGAAAAATAATATTTTAAAAAATTTTGAAAAGAAATAAAGGACTCAGAATATAATGACTCTATAGCAACAAAAATAAATTATTCATAATCTAAGCAACAAAATAAACCTTTAGTTGTTCAAACTCAAACAATCCCGCAACGCGCAAAAACTTGGTCACGAATGTGAATCACACTTTTCACAATTCGTACTACTAACCAGCAAGTGCACTGGTCGTCCAATAATACCTTACTGAGTAAGGTCGAATCCACAGAGATTGTTGTATGAAGCAATCTCTGTTATCTGTAAATCTCATTAGGAGTTAATATAATTATCAGTGACTTGAATTGAACAAGGAACATAAATAAATACTTGTATGCAGTAATGGAGAATATGTTGGAGTTTTGGAGATCTTTGTCTTCTGAATCTCTGCTTTCTCCCTGTCTTCTTCTTCACGCACGCAAGGTTCCTCCTATGGCAAGCTGTGTGTTGGTGGATCACCGTTGTCAATAGTTACCATCCGTCCTCTCAGTGAAAAAGGTCCAGGTGCGCTGTCACCGCACGACTAATCATCTGTCGGTTCTCGATCATGTCAGAATAGGATCCATTGATCCTTTTGCGTCTATCACTACGCCAACACTCGCGAGTTTGAAGCTCGTCACAGTCATTGAATCCTGAATCCTACTCGGAATACCACAGAAAGAGGTCTTGAACTTTTCGGATTCTCAAGAATGCTGCCAATGGATTCTAGCTTATACACGAAGATTCTGATTAAGGAATCCAAGAGATATTCATTCAATCAAAAGTAGAATGGAGGTGGTTGTCAGGCACGCGTTCATAGGTTGAGAATGGTGATGACTGTCACGGATCATCACATCCATCATATTGAAGTGCGAATGAACATCTTAGATAGAAACAAGCGTGTTTGAATAGAAAACAGAAATAGTTGCATTAATTCATCGAAACACAGCAGAGCTCCTCACCCCCAACAATGAGTTTAGAGACTCATGCCGTCAGAGATTACAAAGTTCAGTTCTAAAATGTCATGAGATCCAAAATAAATCTCTAAAAGTTGTTTAAATACTAAACTAGTAACCTAGGTTTACAGAAAATGAGTAAACTATGATAGATAGTGCAGAAATCCACTTCTGGGGCCCACTTGGTGTGTGCTGGGGCTGAGATTTAAGCTTCTCACGTGCCGGGGCTGTTTTGGGCATTCAACGCCAGGTTGTAACCTGTTTCTGGTGTTGAACTCCAACTTGTAACTTGTTTCTGGCGCTGGACGCCAGACTGCAACATGGAACTGGCGTTGAACGCCAGTTTACGTCGTCTATCCTTGAGCAACTATTATATATTTCTGGAAAGCCCTGGATGTCTACTTTCCAACGCAATTTAGAGCGTGCCATTTGGAGTTCTGTAGCTCCAGAAAATCCACTTTGAGTGAAGGAAGGTCAGAATCCAACAGCATCAGCAGTCCTTTTTCACCTGAATCAGATTTTTGCTCAGTTCCCTCAATTTCAGCCAGAAAATACCTGAAATCACAGAAAAACACACAAACTCATAGTAAAGTCCAGAAATGTGATTTTTTTAAAAAACTAATAAAAATATACTAAAAACCAACTAAATCATACTAAAAACTAAGTAAAAACAATGCCAAAAAGCGTATAACGGGCTCGGCAAGAGCTTCGCGTAGCCACTTACAGCACACGAATCAGAGCATCGTAGCTCGAGATATCGCGAGTTGAAGTGAAGAGTGAATAGTGTTTTAATGGAACCCTCACTCTCTTCTTCAATCTCTCTTCAGCTGGGTTTTGGTGTTTATGTGGCTGAAGGGTTCACTTAAAGGACCTTTACATATGTTGGGCTTGGGCCCAACTTGGGCCCGGTCCAACCCGTTAGCGTTCTTAGTCCGTTTGGCCCAACTTCGGGCCAAACCTTTAAAATTAATGCCCAATTTTTACTTCTAATATTTTTCTAAGGTTTTTTACTGTTTTCACTTTTTTTCACGCAGTACCGGGCAGACTTGAACCCGTTCGCGGTTTTTCATGGTTTTTCGCATAAAACTCATTTTCTAACTTAGAAAAACCTACTGAGTCCAAAAATCATATTCAAATCCTCAAATTCTCATTCTAACATTTCAGAACCTAATTTGGGCAATATTAATTACTTAATTAAACGGTTAATTAAGCTCAGGTCTTACACCAGGATTTGGGTGAAGTCTCCTCCTCAGACTCCTTAGAATGATTATGAATAGATTCTGAGACCGTGCTCTTCGACTAGGGGAAAAAGAGTTAATTCAGGAATCCAGGTCATCAAGACGTTGTTCAATCCTTGCGAGGACGCCAGTGAGTGCATCGACGCAGAATGTTAGTTGTGGATCGGGGTTCCCGTCATTGTTAGCCATCAATGAACCTATGAAAAAAAAATAAAGACCTCACAACACACTTCTCATGTGTATTATCGGAGTAGGACACTCATGTTTACACTCAATACGTGGTTTTTACCCTCTGCTGAGCTCCACACTCTTGCCTCTTTCCACTCTTGGATTGCTTTGACAAGTTGAACTTCATAAATTGAGGAATTGAGACACCAAACTATGGTAATTTGAATGGTAGAGACGTTCAACTTGACAAGAAGACAATCCATGTATGTGACATAGGAAGGGAAACAATAAGTGATACTAAGATGGTAGAAAATAGAAAAATTAAAACCTAATTGCAAACCAGAAGAAATTTAAAAGGCTAAAATAAAGCTGAAACAAATTGAATTTTTGTTTTTTTGGACTTTTTTATAGACGTTGATGTTAATATATAAAAATTCCAGTAATAGAGTTTAAAGAAGAATTTTTTTTTGAACCATGAAGTAAATTTGTAGAAATTGACGAGAAAAATTAAAGAGACCAAAACAAGAATCCTGGGACGTGCAGCGAAATAAGAATTTACCTACGACTGTAACTGATACCAGATGATAAAGAATTAATTGGGATTTAATAAATTTGATGCATTAAAACACCAATGGAAGGTGGACAAGAAAAGAATGGCACCAAGAAAAGGAATTTATTGGCATAAAGAGGCACAATAAATAGCATGGTTTTGTGATTCTTCCTTAATTTGTGCTTAAGTGTGAAAACATGCTTTTTATGCCTTTAATTTGATATTTTAATCTTCCTTTGATTCCACTAGATGCCTTAATGTGTTTGTTAGTGATTTCAGATTGAAAAGGCAAGGAATGGATCAAAGGAGTGAAGAGAAAGCATGAAAGTGGAGAAATCATGAAAAGCCAAAGATTTGGGATGCACTCATGGACGCGCACGCGCAAAAGATGCATACGCATTGATCGCGAAACTCCAGGGACGCGTACGCGTACATGACGCGTATGCGTCGATGTCCGCACGTGACCTCTTTAGTGAAATCGTGCCTGGCGAATTCTGGAGAGCTTCTGGCCCAGTTTTGAGCTGAATTTTTGGAGGGAAAAGGCTAATAGGACCAAGGATTGAAGGGGGAGACATCATTCCACCAATTCATTGATTCATATACTTTAGATCTAGTTTTAGTGTTAGTTTTCTAGAGAAGAAGCTCTCTCTTCTCTCTAGAATTAGGATTAGGTTTATGTTAGAATTTCTTACATCTAGGTTTTAATTCTTGCTTTCATCTACTTCTACCTTTCAATTCTTTGTTTCTACATCTTGTTCTTTTATATTCTGTTGTTGTAATTTCTTCTACTTTGTTTCTATACTTTGTTGTTGATCTACTCTTATTCCTTTTATTTTCTTTTAATGCAATTCGAGGTAATTCATGTTAATTGTGATTTCCTTTATTGTTGTTGTTAATTCTTTGCAATTAGTTGTTGTTAGATTTAGTTCTTTTTGTCAATTTACTATGCTTCCCTTTTATGCGTTCCAAGTGTTTGATAAAATGCTTGGAAGGATGTTAGAGTAGAATTTTATGTTCTTGGCTTGGGAAGGTAACTTAGGAATTCTTGAGTTATGGTGCACAAAATTGCGATCATCAACAATGGCGCCAAAGACTTGGTGCTCTCAAACGTGAATCACACTTTGTCACAACTTCGCACAACTAACCAGCAAGTGCACTGGGTCGTCTAAGTAATAAACCTTACGTGAGTAAGGGTCGATCCCACGGAAATTGTCGGCTTGAAGCAAGCTATGGTCACCATGTAAATCTCAGTCAGGCGGATTCAAATGGTTATGGTGAATTGATAATAAAAATATAAATGAAATATAAACTATGATAGAGATTCTTATGTAATTCATTGGAGAGAATTTCAGATAAGCGTATAGAGATGCTTTTGTTCCTCCTGAACCTCTGCTTTCCTGCTATCTTCATCCAATCATTCCTACTCCTTTCCATGGCAAGCTGTATGTAGGGCATCACCGTTGTAAATGGCTACATCCCATCCTCTCTGTGAAAATGGTCCAATGCGCTGTCACTGCATGGCTAATCATCTGTCGGTTCTCGATCATACTGGAATAGGATTTACTATCCTTTTGCGTCTGTCACTACGCCAAGCACTCGCGAGTTTGAAGCTCGTCACAGCCATCCCTTCCCAGATCCTACTCGAATACCACAGACAAGGTTTAGACTTTTCGGATCTCAGGAATGGCCATCCATGGGTTCTAACTTATACCACGAAGACTCTAATATCTCGGACTCGGTTCCATGTATTAGATATCTAAGAGATACTCATTCTGTCTCGTCTTCATGTAGAACGGAAGTGGTTGTCAGGCACGCGTTCATGGGTGAGAATGGTGATGAGCGTCACATAATCATCACATTCATCATGTTCTTGGGTGCGAATGAATATCTTAGAATAGGAATAAACTTGAATTGAATAGAAAAACAGTAGTAATTTGCATTAATACTCAAGGAGCAGCAGAGCTCCACACCTTAATCTATGGTGTATAGAAACTCTACCATTGAAAATACATAAGAACAAAGTCCAGGCATGGCCGAGAGGCCAGCCCCCATGATCTAAGAACTAAACGTCCCAAGATGTAAATACAATAGTAAAAAGTTCTATTTATACTAAACTAGTTACTAGGGTTTACAGAAATAAGTAAATGATGCAGAAATCCACTCCCGGGCCCACTTGGTGTGTGCTTGGGCTGAGTATTAAGCTTTCATGTGTAGCGACTCTTTTTGGAGTTAAACGCCAGTTTGTAACGTGTTTCTGGCGTTTAACTCTGCTTTGCAACCTGTTTCTGGCGTTTGACTCCAGAATAGGGCAGAGAGCTGGTGTTGAACGCCAGTTTGCGTCCTCTAAACTCGAGCAAAGTATAGACTATTATATATTTCTGGAAAGCCCTGGATGTCTACTTTCCAACGCAATTGAGAGCGCACCATTTGGAGTTCTGTAGCTCTATAAAATCCACTTTGAGTGCAGGGAGGTCAGAATCCAACAGCATCTGCAGTCCTTCTTCAACCTCTGAATCTGATTTTTGCTCAAGTCCCTCAATTTCAGCCAGAAAATATTTGAAATCACAGAAAAATACACAAACTCATAGTAAAGTCCAGAAATGTGATTTTTATTTAAAAACTAATAAAAATATATTAAAAACTAACTAAATCATACTAAAAACTATGTAAAAACAATGCCAAAAAGCGTATAAATTATCCGCTCATCACAACACCAATCTTAAATTGTTGCTTGTCCCCAAGCAACTGAAAATCAACTAGGATAAAAAGAAGAGAATATACTATAAATTCCAAAATATCAATGAAACTTAGCTCCGATCAGATGAGCGGGACTTGTAGCTTTTTTGCCTCTTGAATAGTCTCACTTTATCCATTGAAGTTCAGAATGATTGGCATCTATAGGAACTTAGAATTTAGATAGTGTTATTGATTCTCCTAGTTCAGTATGTTGATTCTTGAACACAGCTACTTTATGAGTCTTGGCCGTGGCCCTAAGCACTTTGTTTTCCAGTATTACCACCGGATACATAAATGTCACAAACACATAACTGGGTGAACCTTTTCAGATTGTGACTCAGCCTTGCTAAAGTCCCCAATTAGAGGTGTCCAGGGTTCTTAAGCACACTCTTCTTTTGCTTTGGACCTCGACTTTAACCGCTCAGTCTCAAGTTTTCACTTGACACCTTCACGCCACAAGCACATGGTTAGGGACAGCTTGGTTTAGCCGCTTAGGGCAGGATTTTATTCCTTTAGGCCCTCCTATCCACTGGTGCTCAAAGCCTTGGATCCTTTTTTTTTTACCCTTGCCTTTTGGTTTAAAGGGTTACTGGCTTTTTACTCTTGCCTTTTGGTTTAAAGAGCTCTTGGCTTTTTCTGCTTGCTTTTTCTTTTTCTTTCTATTTTTTCGTATTTTTTCTGCTTTGTTCTTCACTGCTTTTTCTTGCTTCAAGAATCATTTTTATGATTTTTCAGATCATCAAATAACATTTCTCCTTTTTCCTTTTTCTTCAAGAGCCAACATATTTAACATTCATAAACCACAATATCAAAAGACATATGCACTGTTCAAGCATTCATTCAGAAAACAAAAAGTATTGTCACCATATCAAAATAATTAAACTAGTTTCAAGGATGAATTCGAAATCATGTACTCTTGTTCTTTTGTAATTAAAACATTTTTCATTTAAGAGAGGTGATGGATTCAAAGGACATTCATAGCTTCAAGACATAGACACTTAGACACTAGTGATCATGTAATAAGACACAAACATAAATAAACATAAAGCATAGTAAACGAAAAACAGAGAAATAAAAACAACGAGATTAAGGAACAGGTCCACCTTTGTGAGGGTGGCGTCTTCCTCTTCTTGAAGAACCAATGGTGCTCTTGAGCTCCTTTATGTCTCTTTCTTGTCTTTTTTGCTCCTCCCTCATAGCTCTTTGATCTTCTCTAATCTCATGGAGGATGATGGAGTGCTCTTGGTGCTCCATCCTTAGTTGTCCCATATTGGAACTTAATTCTCTTAGGGAGGTGTTGATTTGCTCCCAATAGTTCTGTGGAGGAAAGTGCATCCCTTGAGGCATTAGTGGTTATGGAAAAACAAAAAAGCAATGCTTTTTCCACACCAAACTTAAAAGGTTTGCTCGTCCTTGAGCAAAAGAAGAAAGAAAGTAGTAGAAGAAGAAGAAAATGGAGGAGATGGAGGGAGATATGTGAATTCGGATAAGGGGGTGTGATGCGTGAAAAGGAAGGAGTGATGGTTTGAATTTGAGTGGGTGGGTGTAGGTGGTTTGTATGATGGTTTTGGAAGAGGTGTGGAGGTGATTGGTGAAGGGTATTTGGGGAAGAGAGTTATGAAAAGGTGTGAAGAGGAGAGAAGAAGTGGTGGGGATCCTGTGGGGTCCACAGATCCAGTGGGGCCAAGGACTTAACATCCCTGCTCCAATTAGGCGTGTAAAACGCCTTTACTGTGCAATCCTAGCGTTTAACGCCAGACTGCTACTTGTTTCTGGCATTAAACACCCAAATGTAGCCTGTTTCTGGCATTTAACGCCAGGTAGATGCTTGTTTCTGGCGTTAAACGCCAGTGTGGTGCTTGTTTCTGGCGTTAAACACCAGACAGATGCTTGTTTCTGGCGTTTAAATGCTAGAATGCTCCTCCTCTAGGGTGTGCTATTTTTAATGCTGTTTTTCATTCTGTTTTTGATTTTTCAGTAGTTTTTGTAACTCCACATGATCATCAACCTAATAAAACACGAAATAAAAATAAAAAAAAATTAAATATAATTAAATAACATTGGGTTGCCTCCCAACAAGCGCTTCTTTAATGTCAATAGCTTGACAGTGAGCTCTCATGGAGCCTCACAGGTAATCAAAGTAAGGTTGGAACCTCCCAACACCAAACTTAGAGTTTGAATGTGGGGGTTCAACACCAAACTTGGAGTTTGGTTGTGGCCTCCCAACACCAAACTTAGAGTTTGACTGTGGGGGCTTTGGTTGACTCTGCAGTGAGAGAAGCTTTTCATGCTTCCTCTCCATGGTTATAGAAGGAGATCCTTGAGTTTTAAACACAAGGTAGTCCTCATTCAGTTGAAGGATCAACTCTCCTCTGTCCACATCAATCACAGCTCTTGCTGTGGCTAGGAAGGGTCTTCCAAGGATGATGGATTCATCCTTATCCTTCCAGTGTCTAGGATTATGAAATCAGCAAGGATGTAAAGGCCTTCAACCTTTACTAACACGTCCTCTACTTGTCCATAAGCCTGTTTTCTTAAGTTGTTGCCATCTCTAATGAGATTCTGGCAGCTTGCACCTCAAAGATCCCAAGTTTCTCCATTACAGAGAGTGGCATTAAGTTTATGCCTGACCCAAGGTCACACAGAGCCTTCTCAAAGGTCATGGTGCCTATGGTACAGGGTATTAAGAATTTGCCAGGATCCTGTTTCTTTTGAGGTAATTTCTGCCTATCCAATGCATTTAGTTCATTGGTGAGCAAGGGAGGTTCATCTTCCAAGTCTCATTACCAATAATTTGGCATTCAGCTTCATGATTGCACCAAGATACTTAGCAACTTGCTCTTCAGTAACATCTTCATTCTCTTCAGAAGAAGAATACTAATCAGAGGTTCAATGGAATCTCTATGGTCTCTAGATGAGCCTCAGATTCCTTTGGTTCCTCAAAGGGAAACTCCTTATTGGTCACTGAACGTCCCAGGAGGTCTTCCTCACTAGGATTCACGTCCTCCTCCTCCCTTGTAGGTTCGGCCATGATGGTCAAATCAATGGCCTTGCACTCTCTCTTTGGATTTTCTTCTGTATTGCTTGGGAGAGTACTAAGAGGAATTTTAGTGAGCCTTTTACTCAGCTGGCCCACTTGTGCCTCCAAATTTCTAATGGAGGATCTTGTTTCATTCATGAAACTTAAAGTGGCCTTAGATAGATCAGAGACTATATTTGCTAAGCTAGATAGATTCTGCTAAGAATTCTCTGTCTGTTGCTAAGTGGATGATGGAAAAGGCTTGCTATTACTAAACCTGTTTCTTCCACCATTATTAAAGGCTTGTTGAGGCTTTTGTTGATCCTTCCATGAGAAATTTGGATGATTTCTCCATGAGGGATTATAGGTGTTTCCATAGGGTTCACCCATGTAATTCACCTCTGCTATTGGAGGGTTCTCAGGATCATAAGCTTCTTCTTTAGAAGATGCCTCTTTAGTACTGTTGGATGATTCCTTCAATCCATTCAGACTCTGAGAGATCATATTGACTTGCTGAGTCAATATTTTATTCTAAGCAAATATGGCATTCAGAGTATTAATTTCAAGAACTTCCTTCCTCATAGGCGTCCCATTACTCATAGGATTCCTTTCAGAAGTGTACATGAACTGGTTATTTGTAACCATGTCAATGAGTTCTTGAGCTTCTACAGGCGTTTTCTTTAGGTGAATGGATCCACCTGCAGAATGGTCCAATGACATTTTAGATAATTCAGACAGACCATCATAGAATATATCCAGGATGGTCCATTCTGAAAGCATGTCAGAAGGACACTTTTTTGTCAGTTCCTTGTATCTCTCCCAAGCTTCATAGAGGGACTCACCTTCTTTCTGTTTGAAGGTTTGAACATCCACTCTAAGCTTACTAAGCTTTTGAGGAGGAAAGAACTTGGCTAAGAAAGCTGTGACCAGCTTATCCCAAGAGTTCAGGCTGTCTTTAGGTTGAAAGTCCAACCATATTCTAGCTCTGTCTCTTACAGCAAACGGGAAAAGCATAAGCCTGTAGACCTCAAGATCAACCCCATTGGTCTTAACAGTATCACAGATTTGCAAGAATTCAGTTAAGAACTGAAAAGGATCTTCTGATGGGAGTCCATAAAACTTGCAGTTCTGTTGCATCAGAGAAACTAATTGAGGTTTTAGCTCAAAATTGTTTGCTCCAATGGCAGGGATTGATATGCTTCTTCCATGTAAATTGGAATTTGGTGCAGTAAAGTCACCAAGCATCTTCCTTGCATTGTTATTATTTTCAGCCATGTCTCCTTCTTTTTCGAAAATTTCTGTTAGATTTTCTCCAAAGAGTTGTGCTTTAGCTTCCCTTAGCTTCCTCTTTAGAGTCCTTTCAGGTTCAGGATCAGCTTCAACAAGAATGTTCTTATCCTTGTTCCTGCTCATATGAAAAAGAAGAAAACAGAAAAGAAAATATGAAATCCTCTATGTCACAGTATAGAGATTCCTTATGTAAGTATAAGAAGAGAAGAATAAAAGAAGGGGAAGAGAAAAACTCGAACACAGAGAGGAAGATGGTGTTCGAATTTTGGGTGGAAGAGAAGTATTAGTAGATGAATAGTTAAATAGAAGGAGATAAGAGATGAGAGAATTCAAAAATTAAATAAATTAAAATTAAAATATTTTTGTTTTTAATTTGAATTTAAAATAAAAATTCAAAAATTTAAAAAGAAAAATAAAATTAAATCAAATTAAAATTTAAAATAAATAGTTAATTAAAAAGAAATTTTGAAAAAGAGGGAAGGTGATTTTCAAAAATTAGAGAGAGAGTTAGTTAGGTAGTTTTGAAAAAGATATGATTGAAACAAAAAGATAGGATTAGTTGGAAAGGATTTGAAATTTAATTTTGAAAAGATAAGAAGTTAGAAAAGATTTTGAAATTAATTTTGAAAAAGATATGATTGAAACTTAAATTGAAAAAGATTTGAAAAAGAAATTTAAAAAGATATGATTTTAAAATTTAAAGATTGAATCTTTCTTAATAGGCAAGTAACAACTTGAAATTTTTGAATCAATCACATTAATTGTTAGTAAAGGTTTTCAAATTATGAAATAAAATAAGAAAAAGATTTTAAAAATTGATTTTATAAATTTTCGAAAATCATAAAAGAAAAATGAAAAAGATTTGATTTTTGAAAAAGATTTGAAAAAGATAGAATTTTTAAATTGAAAATTTGATTTGACTCATAAGAAACAACTAAATTTTAAAAATTTTTGAAAAAAGTCAACTCAAATTTTCGAAAATTTATGAGTGAAAAAGGGAAAGATATTTTTTTATTTTTGAATTTTTAATGATGGGAGAGAAAAACAATAAAAAGACTCAATGCATGAAAGTTTTGGATCAAAACAAATGATGCATGCAAGAACACTATGAATGTCAAGATGAACACCAAGAACACTTTGAATGTCAAGATGAACACCAAGAACTTATTTTTGAAAATTTTTAAGAAAAGAAAAACATGCAAGACACCAAACTTAGAAATTTTCAATAATTAGACACTAACAAATTGAAAATGCACATGAAAAACAAGAAAAGATGCAAAACAAGAAAACATGAAGATCAAGAACAACTTGAAGATCATGAAGAATGCATGATGAATTTTCGAAAAATGCAAGAAAGAAACAAACATGCAACTGACACCAAATTTACAATTTGACACTAGACTCAAACAAGAAACATCAAATTATTTTTGATTTTATGATTTTATTATTCTTTTGGTATTTTTCGAAAATTAATTGGAAAAAGAAAATAAGGATTTCAAAATTTTCAATAAGAATTCCAAGAATCTGCAATGTTAGTCTAAAGCTCTGGTCCAGGAATTAGACATGGCTTACTAGCCAGCAAGCTTTCAGTGAAAGCTCCGGTCCAAAACACTAGACATGGCCAATGGCCAGCCAAGCTTCAGCATACAAATCAGGCATACAACAACTAATACTTCATCCAACTTCATTCTATGCTGATAGGTGGAAGCCCCAGTCCAAATGAATTAGACATGGCTTTACAGCCAGCCAGGCTTCAACATGCTTCATGAACCGCTAGAATTCCTTCTTAAAAATTCTGAAGAACATAAATTAAATTTTTTTTGAAAAACTATTTAAAAATTTTTTTATATTTTTCAAAAATAAGAAATAAAAGAGCTTAAAAATAAAATAAAATTACATAATCTGAGCAACAAGATGAACCGTCAGTTGTCCAAACTCGAACAATCCCCGGCAACGGCGCCAAAAATTTAGTGCACGAAATTGCGATCATCAACAATGGCGCTAAACACTTGGTGCTCTCAAATGTGAATCACTTTTTGTCACAAATTCGCACAACTAACCAGCAAGTGCGCTGGGTCGTCCAAGTAATAAACCTTACGTGAGTAAGGGTCGATCCCTCGGAGATTGTCGGCTTGAAGCAAGCTATGGTCACCTTGTAAATCTCAGTCAGGTGGATTCAAATGGTTATGGTGAATTGATAATAAAAATATAAATGAAATATAAACTAGGATAGAGATACTTATGTAATTCATTGGTGAGAATTTCAGATAAGCGTATAGAGATGCTTTTGTTCCTCCTGAACCTCTGCTTTCCTGCTGTCTTCATCCAATCATTCCTACTCCCTTCCATGGCAAGCTGTATGTAGGGCATCACCGTTGTCAATGGCTACATCCCATCCTCTCTGTGAAAATGGTCCAATGCGCTGTCACTGCATGGCTAATCATCTGTCGGTTCTCGATCATACTGGAATAGGATTTACTATCCTTTTGCGTCTGTCACTACGCCCAGCACTCGCGAGTTTGAAGCTCGTCACAGCCATCCCTTCCCAGATCCTACTCGGAATACCACAGAAAAGGTTTAGACTTTTCGGATCTCAGGAATGGCCATCCATGGGTTCTAACTTATACCACGAAGACTCTAATATCTCGGACTCGGTTCCATGTATTAGATATCTAAGAGATACTCATTCTGTCTCGTCTTCATGTAGAACGGAAGTGGTTGTCAGGCACGCGTTCATGGGTGAGAATGGTGATGAGCGTCACATAATCATCACATTCATCATGTTCTTGGGTGCGAATGAATATCTTAGAATAGGAATAAACTTGAATTGAATAGAAAAATAGTAGTACTTTGTATTAATACTCAAGGAGCAGCAGAGCTCCACACCTTAATCTATGGTGTGTAAAAACTCTACCATTGAAAATACATAAGAACAAAGTCCAGGCATGGCTGAGAGGCCAGCCCCCATGATCTAAGAACTAAACATCCCAAGATGTAAATACAATAGTAAAAAGTTCTATTTATACTAAACTAGTTACTAGGGTTTACAGAAATAAGTAAATGATGCAGAAATCCACTCCCGGGCCCACTTGGTATGTGCTTGGGCTGAGCATTAAGCTTTCATGTGTAGAGACTCTTTTTGGAGTTAAACACCTATTTGTAATGTGTTTCTGGCGTTTAACTCTGCTTTGCAACCTGTTTCTGGCGTTTGACTCCAAAATAGGGCAGAAAGCTGGCGTTGAACGCCAGTTTTCATCGTCTAAACTCGAGAAACATATAGACTATTATATATTTCTGGAAAGCCCTCGATGTCTACTTTCCAACGCAATTGAGAGCGCGCCATTTGGAGTTCTATAGCTCCAGAAAATCTACTTTGAGTGCAGCGAGGTTAGAATCCAACAACATCTGCAGTCCTTCTTCAACCTCTGAATCTGATTTTTGCTCAAGTCCCTCAATTTCAGCCAGAAAATATCTGAAATCATAGAAAAACACACAAACTCATAGTAAAGTCCAGAAATGTGATTTTTATTTAAAAACTAATAAAAATATATTAAAAACTAACTAAATCATACTAAAAACTATGTAAAAACAATGCCAAAAAGCGTATAAGTTATCCGCTCATCAAGTTACTAATGTCCAAGTGATTGGTAAATTGATAGCCATTGGCTCTAGCTCTCATTAATTCAATTAGTGAATAGCTAGGACTTATGGACTTAGATTAATATAGCTCATTTGACTTTTCTTTACTTGTTAGAGGATGATTTAATGGGATTGATCCTTGCAATTATCATGTTGTGGTTAGTGATAAGGATAGAGATCCTTGACCACCAAACCTTGCCAAGACCGTTTTATCATTTGAATTCCATTGCCATTTACTTTTCATGTTCCTCATTCAAAACCCCAAAACATACAACTCATAACCAATAACAAGAACACTACCCTGCAATTCTTTTGAGAGACGACCCGAGGTTTAAATACTTCGATTATTAGATTTATTAGGGGTTTGTTACTTGTGACAAACAAATTTTTGTGTGAAAGGATTATTGTTGGTTTAGAAACTATACTTGTAACGAGATTTCATTAGTGAAATTCTTTACCATCAATTTCCCATTCATCATTCACTAAGCACCAAAACAATGCAAGCATATTCAACAGGTGAGTAAGAAAATTCAACACTAATGGAAAAATAGCAAACTTAGAAAAGAAAATAAAAACATGCACAAAGTTAAAATGAAATGAATGAAAGTATGCAAATGCAATAAGTAAAAGAGAATGAAAGAGAATAAGGATGAGAAGGGAGGAGAAGAAAGTGAAAAAAGAAGAGGAAAGAATAATAAATGAGAGGAGAAAGAAGAAAAAAGGAATCGGGGAAGAAAAACAACGCGTAAGCGTCGTCCATGCGTACGCATGGATAGCAGGTTGAGAATACGACGCGTAAGCGTCGCTCACGCATACGCATAAAAAGACGAATTGGCTGGGTAACGCGTACGTGTGGGGTGGGTTATGCGCTAGGCACATCACCCGACACCCGCACAGTTCGAGCACAACTCTCAGGAAAAATGTATCAGAGAGTAACATTCAATATGACGCGTGCGCGTGGCCCCTTTTTTTTATTTGTTTTTTCTTTTTATTTATTTATTTATTATTTTTTTTAAATAAACTTTTAAGGTACCAAAGTAAAGCCAAATTTTATTAAATAAGTGAAACCATAGCTTAAATGAAATAATCCTAACTAAGAATAAAAATTCAATTTATTACTAATATAAATAAAAGAGAAAATAAGAAGAATTTACCATGGTGGGGTGTCTCCCGCCTAGCACTTTTAGTTAACGTCCTTAAGTTGGACATTTGGTGAGCTCCTTTCCATGGTGGCTTGTGCTTGAACTCATCCAGAAACATCCACCAACTCTTGGACTTCCAATAAGCTCCAACATTTCCAAGTGAATTCACCAAGCCTTGATGAAGTTCTTCACAAGCTTTGAGCTTCCAAAGTTGATCCTCTTGTATGCCGAGATCCCAACCTTGTTTCTACTCCTGTCTCTAAGTTGATCATCATTGTTCCAACCAGGTGGCAAGTAATCTGAATTCTCACTGAGGCATCCCAACAACTTCCTAGACCCAATCAATTGAGAACTATACCAACCATTGCACTTAGACCTTGAGCATCTAACCATAACGAACCTAGGATTGTATTGCCTACCACTAACCATCCCCCTTTTGCTATTACAACTACAAAGAGCTCTAAGTTGTCCATCCGTGTTAAGCAAACTGTATGCAAGTGAGAAATTAAAGCATAAGGGGAAGAGATTTACCCACTTGAATGAAAGAATGTATGGTGATGGCTTCGGGAGAGGTGTCTCCAGTGGTGGCCCTGCCAATGTATGCTTCACTCTCTTGGGCTCCTCTTTGATGATCTCCACCTCTTAACAAGCTTCTTCAACATTAACCTCTTCTTCAAGTCCAATGGGAGAGGATTCAATTGTAGATAAAAAATTATCAATTATTGAATCCATCTCATGATCAACCTCCTCAAAGTCTTCAACCATGATATACCTTGGAGGTCGTACACCTTCCTCAACATCAAATTCAAACGTCTTGGTAGAAGGCTCTATGACTTGAGTTTTCCATGGAGGTTCCGCGTCTCCTAAGTCTTCAACCACTTCCTCTTCTTTGATAATTTCAGCTTTCTCCACTTGCTCTAGTACAAAATCAAACTCCTTCTTGATGTCTTCCACCGCTTGACAACTTCCTTCAATTCCTACTTTCTTGTTAACTTCTTCCAACTCTTCCTCTTTGATCAAGTCATGTGTTGGAGGGTGTAGACATTCTTCCTCAACATTGCTTTCACATACGATGGAAGAAGTTTCAACAAGGTCTTTAATGTCACTTAGTGTAGAATTGTCTTCAATGATGGAACTTCCCTTTTGTTCAACCTCCCCTAATTCTTTAACTGTTCCTTCATCTTCAAGGGTCTCTACTACCTCCATCTTTTGGGCCTCTTCTTGCTTCTCTCGAAGTATAGATGCGTGAATCCGATCCATTAAGTCCCTAAGACGATCCTTTCTTTCTTGTTCCATGTCAATAGCATAATTGGGATCATGTTGCTCTTGGATTGATGGATATGGGTGTTCTTTCATGGAGTGTGGTGGTGGATGGAGAGATCATTATGTGGATCCACACGGGATATAAAAACTTGGAGAGTAGAGGTGAGACCAGTGAGAGTAGCGATAAGTGTGGTTTGAAGCTCTCTTTGCCCTTGGCGAATAACACCAAAGGTATTAACTATGGGAGCTTGGGGTGGATAGGAGGGTTCATTTGTTGGGAGAAAGGGCTCATAATACGAAGGTGGTTCTTCTTGATAAGGGTATGGAGATGGTGTATATTGAGGTAGTGGTTCTTAGGGGTAATTTGGTTGGTATGGTGGATAATGGTTAGTGTTCCGAGGGTTACCTGAAACTGAAGGTCGATCTCGAACGAGATCTTCTGTGCTGGTCGGTGCTGCTGTGTCCGACCTGGTAGAGTTGGAGATGCTGCTGATCCTTGGTCATCAGAGGGTGATGGTACATGCAAGAGACTCTGATGCTTAAGTTAGCACGTGCTTTAGGCAGGTTTTTTGTAGACTCAGAGTATGAGTTATACCTGGGTGCTCCAGTGTATTTATAGTAGTGTTGAGTGACCTCCCTTGTGATAAGTTTGTTATCTTATCTTATCTTTTGGTGAGATCATCTATCTTGCCGCCAGCTGCTTTTGAGGTGGGCTGTGTGTTTCTGTCCTGGGCATGTTTTGGGCTTCTGGTGATTTGGCCGAACTCTTTTAGGAAGAGGTGGTGTCGTCCAACCTTACAAGAGGTCGGTCATTCTTGTCTTCGTCCAATCCGGATCATGTAGCTCGACCCAGCGTATGAACAATGCCCCTGCTTGAGTTCAGACCTTTCCATGAGATCGTGCTTTCTACGCTTCGATTTCTTTGGGGAAGTTGTGCTTAAGCATTTTTGGTTCAATCTGTTCTTTCGTTTGCGAGTTTTATGCTGTGTTTGAAACAGTAGTAGAGAATGACTATTTCTATGCTTCTGAAAGAGGCAACACTAGAGGAGTAATGGAGCTAAACAATGTAGATGCTCTGCTAGCCCAAAACAAGCTCATTACCAAGCAGCTGGCTAACCTCACCAAGAAGATAGAGAGGAACCAAGTAGCAGCAATCACCACTTCATCAACAACCCAAGAAGGAGTGAATGAAGAAGCGGAGGGTAGTCAGGAGCAAGCCAACTACATTGGGAATTCACCTAGGCAAAACCGTGATCCACACTCCAAGACCTACAACCTGGATGGAGGAATCACCCAAACTTTGGTGGAGAAATCAACAAGACCAAGCCCAGATCAAAGACCTTCAAATCCCAACAACAATGCAGCCCACCAACATTTCACATCTAGACCATATCAGCACCCACATAACCAACCCTCTCAACACCTTTACCAAGGCCAAAATAACCCTCCTCATCCTTCCACCTCTAATCCCAATCTACCATCATTTGATGACAGACTCTTAAGATGGAATCTACTTGAAGGCATAGGCAAAGAGATTCAAGACAGTAAATCATTCCGAGAAAAGTGATGCCAATATGCAGAATTAGGATGCTGCCTTCAAGAAACTTGAGACACAAATTGGCTACTTGTTCAAGCAAATCCCCAGCCACGACCTTCGCCGCAACACTACTTCAACCCAAAGGGAGGAATGTCAGGCTATCACCCTTTGGAGTGGGAAGGAACTGAAGGAAACCCCCCAGAAACCACAAGAAAACACTCAAATAAAGAGGAAGAAGAGCAGGATGAAGCTCGAGTTCCCACTTTGAGTTCATTAAAGGGGAAGGAGTGCTGAAGCCAGATGGCCAAGAGTCCATACCCTCAGCAATTAAAGAAGAAGGGGGACGACAACCAGTTTTGAGATTTTGGAAATCTTCAGAACTGCAATCAACATACCCTTTGCTGAAGCCATAGAACAAATGCCACTCTACGCCAAGTCT
>NC_092052.1:77842115-77899045 GCF_003086295.3 Arachis hypogaea
TAAGGATAAGAATTTTTCTACCTCTTTGCAAGCCTCTTCAACTTTATCGCTCCTTATCAAGTTCTTCTAATTCTTCTACTCACTCAGTCAAATTGGAGGTTGAGAGGTCTACTCAGTCACCTTCAGATTCACACGGAGAAGATTCTTCAAAACTTAAGGGGTTCAATTGCGGATGCAAGTTCATCACTAGGAGGATGTGATGTGGGATCTTCATCACCAAATGGACTTGTTTCTTGTTCTATTCGTCCAATTCTTCAAGGAGAGATGCCTTGGAGGTTGTGCACATCCTCCTCACATCAATTTCAACTTCTCGAGGAATACTCACCACTCTAGATCGCAACCATCTCCTATCCAACCACTTCTTCCTCTTTAACAATACAGCTTCCTCCAATTTCCAATACAAAGTCGCATCCTCATCTTCCACGAGTTTCTAATTTCTCCTTCATGCTATGTCCTCATAGATTTCCACTGTAGCCATGGGGTACTTTGAATGTCGAAGCCTAGGGAGGTTAAATTATCTACTACCTCGGTCAAGGTAGGTATGAACTCTAGTGTCGTCCGCTGTATCTCTCTTTGCTCTTGAAGAAGAACACCAAGAGTGTCATCCATTGGAGATTGGAGTGGATATGAGGGTTCATTACTTGGGAGGAAAGGTTCTTCATAGGGAGGTGGTTCATCATGATAAGGATTGTGGCGGTTCAACACTCTCCATCCTTTCACTTGTGCACAACATAATCCAGTACCTTGTTCTCAAGTTGAGATTTGTTAGCCATGAGAGCTCCGTATGCTTTTCGGTTTCCTCTCGTTCCATTTGATGGATGGTTGCTTGAAGTCGATCCATGATTCCTTAAAATGATCCCTTGGCTCTTGTTCCGCTGGCTAACATAATTAAGATCATATTGTGGTTGAAAGTTCGCATACATTGGAGGTGGTGAATATTGAGGTGGTGGTTCTTGGGAGTAATTCGGGTTGGAATTGGAGTGGCTCTATGTATAGTTCATTTGGCTCATAAGGTGGTTGGTATGGTGGATATGGATTAAGGTCATATGAAGATGTTGGTAAAACGGGGCTTGTGAGTATGGTGGTTGAGGGCTATATTGAGGAGGGTGTTCATAGGTATATGTGGTGGTTGTTGATTGTCACGAAGAGGTCCACCATAACCATTGTCTTAGTATGCATCATGGAATGGTTGTTGCTCATAGTACATTGGAGGCGGTTGTTGCCAAGAGGGTTGATCAAATCCTTGTGCCTCCTCCCATCTTTGATTGTCACATCCTTTTATGATCTAGAATTAGGGTAGAATTAGGTTAATTTGTCTTAGATCTAGGGTTTAATTATTGTTTTCATCTAGTTTTTTTATAATTTCTTGTTCTTGCGTCTTTGTTCTTCTTAGTTCTCTTGTTAATTTTCCTTTTTATGCCTCTTTTATGTTGATGCACTCTTGTTGGATTGGGATTTACTTTAATGTAATTTTATGTTTTCATGTCATTGATGGTTAATGAGCTTCTATTATTATTTTCTTGCTTTGGGTAGTTGTAGATTTATTATTCTTGCAATTTTATGATGCTTTCCTTTTATGCTTTCCAAGTGTTTGACAAAAATGCTTGGTTGGATGTTAGAGTAGCTTTTTGAGCATTCTTGGGTTGGAAAGAGAAATTAGGCAATCTTGAGCCATTAATACCCAACTCATGTTGCTATGATTAATACATTGTTAATTTGATATGGTAATTAATATTTATTTATTTTTTATTAATTTTATTTTATTTGTTATTATTTTTTTTTTATTATGACTAGGATAGAAAGCCTAGATTCTCAATCCTTGCCATGAATGTCTCTCTTTAGTAATTGCTTTCTTTAGTTGTTTGATTTACATTTCTTGCCTTTTTAATTTCTTGTTTTATCAACCCAACCCCCCTTTAATCTCATAACCAATAATTGAGCACTCGATTATGATTCCTAGGGAGAACGACCCAGGACTAATACTCTCGGTTATTTTTTTTGGGTTGGACTTATGACAACCAAAAATAAACTTTGATGGAGGATTGGTTGTTGGTCTAGACTATACTTGCAACGAGGTGGTTCAATTTTATTGAGGAATTCTAGAGCGACATAATACCCTATATCATCTCACTTGCTCTAGGTTGAGTTTGTAAACAGCCGCCTGAGTAGTAAGCAGGAGTAGTGGTTTGTTCCACTTGCTTTGGATTAAGCAGATAGTATGCAAGGGTCGTGACTTAGTTCCACTTGTTCCATGATATGGTGTTTCTGTCCAGGGTGTGCTACCAGACATATCGAGTTTGGCTGTATAACTGACAGATAATATCATCGGCCATAGGACAGACATGCATCATATGCAATTGTATGTTTTGTTTGAGTATGCATTTGTTTTGGCTTGCCTTTTTGCTTAACTGTAATTAACTACTATTGGATCTATTTGCTGTATCTGCTTCCTATATCTGTGTTTTTCTTGTTTGTCTTGCATGTGTTTATTTCCGAGAGATCCCTCAGTGGTGGATGAATGTTGAGGGTTGTTCCACTTGGCAATTGGGAGCTTGTAGAGGATGCAATATGAACAATTGGACTAGAATTCTTAGATATAGTCACCTTATTTCTGGTTTAGTAAGAATTCTAGGATTTGATATGGGTTGTTAGAGTTTTGGAATGCCTCTGGCTTCCCAGGACTAAATGTATTATCTATGTGGGCACCTTTACCATACTAAGAATTCCCGGTTCTTATTCCATACATGTTTTATTGTTTTTCACATGCAGGACATAACGCACCTCGCTGAGCGTGCGGGAGACTCTGCTGAAGCGAAGATCTACTTTCAGCGATATTATGTTTTGTATTTTCTATATATCTATGTAGTACTCTCTACTTTTGTATAAAATTTGTGTTGTTCCTCTTAGAAGTTGACTTTGGAGTACCATGATTTGTATTTATGTTTTGGGTTTATTTTAGGATATATATATATATATATAGCCAGTCTTTGCTTCGCAGGTTGAGTCTAGATTTTGTTATATAATCTTCTTGGAACTCCATCTATGTATATATTGTCTCTTCTGCTTTCTAATACCCTATTTTTTTTCTTCACGTTTCGAGTGCGATGAGGTTTTGCTTATCTTCTTCTTTAAGGCTCCTAGTTAAACTATTCTTTACACACACATACACACACATATTACTTTTAGAGGTCGTAATTCTTCACCACCTCTGATTTATGAAATTAAGCGTAAAATTCTGTGTGGTAGGATATTACATACAACAACAAGGGCACTGGCAATATCATCTGCCTTCTTACGAGAGCAACTTGTTTTAGTGTGCCCTTTAGTATCACAACAACTGCAAGTGAATTCTTTGTACTTCTTCTTTAATTTGGTGGAAGTTTTTGATTTCTTACTACTAGAGGGCTCTTCATCACATCTTTCTTTCTCTGTTTAGTTTATGGTCCTGGATTTCTTTTGATTTTTGGTGCAAGAGGTCTGTTGTAATGAGATTTCTCCAAAAGATCTTGCCCTGGTATTGGATTAAGAGAGTGCATATACGTAGATCTATAGGCCTCCATTGTTAGCCAATAATGACAATAATCCTTAGGATTTTCGTTAATCCTGGATATGGCTGCACATGCATGAACACATGGCATACTTTGAGAAATCCTAATGAGTGATAACACAACAGCCATGTAACAAATATACCAATATAAGAATTATTTAAACAAATTTTACCTGTTATTTGCCAGAACCTACAAGTGCAAAAACTTTTTCCTAAGTCAACAGATGTTAGTAGGCTAGTCATGAATCTCAAAACTCTTATAGTGTTCATCTGTAGACCAAACTAGGGTCCATTTTTAAGATTCTTTCCTAATTTTCTGTAATCTATTGTGCTATATTGGTGGGAGCTTACCAATATGATGGGATAATTTCACTTTATTTTTTGCAATTGACCTCATTGCAAACATCAAAACCTCCTATAATAGGGTTATTATTGGCTTTGCCCTATCCTTCTTAATCTTAGAATTAAAAACTTCGCAAGCATTATTACAAATGTTGCTGGTCTTTAGTCCATGTATGAAAAATGCCCTTGTCCATGCTTCCTTCGGCCACTTATCTAAGTATGTCCATGCTTGTTTATTAAGCCTCTTAAATCTGTTTATTTTCTGCTCAAACCTATAATAGATTATTTCCCTAGCACATTCTCATAGTAGATTATACTTGTATTCCTTCAACTTTTTGTTAAAATTTTTCCATAAATGTAGATGTAGAACCTATAGTGAACCTGTGGTATTAGCTCCTGCATAGTTGAGATCAAGTTCTGTAGTAAATACAAAAACAACTTACTTAATCATGCCTTATTTTGATAGTGGAAGAAAATGATGGGATATATATCCATACAAATAAAAATTTTGCAACATCTACACAATAATATAACTTTATATATATACGAGAGTCATGGGAGCTATTAACGTAAATATGCCATAATAATAATAATTAATAAATAAATAAAAAACAAGGGCAGGTATATCAAGCACATGATCATTGAACACATTCTATACATATCCAATTAATTAATAATAACATATATGTGAACCACATGTCACATGCATGTAGACAGTGAATAGCAGCAAACTAACAATCCTTTAAGAATAAAGTCAATGAGATTGAGCATATCTATGTAAAAGAGTTTCAATTTCTAAAGTTACAAATCATTCACAAATCCATAGGTAAGGTAGATGGCAACTAAATATATTACATAGTAAGAAACTCATTATGATCCTTCATTATATATTAAATGAATTCACAAAGACCCTTAAAATTTAATGATGAACTTAGATTGGCCCCTGTAATAAAGTTGGTGGTGTTAAATTTAATAGAAAATCTCTACAACCAAGTAAAATATCTAACCAAGTTCAACCAAGTTGTTATAAGGGTTTTAAATTCACGCGCACGTCTTCTTCACCCATGTTACAGCTTCTTCTTCTTCTTCTTCTTCTTCTTCTTCTTCTTCTTCTTCTCCCATGTTGCTACTGCTTCTTCTTTTTCTCCTTCTTTTTCCTTATCTTTTACTTTTGTTATCATCATCATCGCCGCCACCACCACCTCTTTCTCCTTCTTTTTCATTTAAATTTCTTCTTCTCCTTCCTTTTTCTCCTCCTTCTACTCCATCTTCATCATCATCATCATTATTATCATGATCGTCGTCTTCTTTTTCTCCTCCTTTTTCTTCAACTTTCTCTTTCGTTATCATCATCGTCATCACCACCATACCACATGCATCTCCTCCTCCTCTTCCTCCTTTTCTCATTTTAATTTCTTTGATCTCCTCCTTTTTTTCTCTTTCACCTTCTACTCCATCATCATTAATATCATCATCATCGTTTTCTTTTTATATGTACAACAGTTCAAATTCAGAATGCAGTAAAATTCCTTAATGATGGCGACACACAAATAAACTCTGTTCAAAGTAAGTTCAAACTAAAAGTGCACCTTATTTAAATCTATAATGCACCAAATTACTGACAATACATGAACAAACATGGTTTAAAATAACATAGACCAAGTGCACCTTATTTAAATCTAGAATACACCAAAATCACTCAATGATAACTCAAAACTCATCATCATTCTGCTTCTTCTTCGTTATCATCATCATCTTCTTCTGTTCTTATTCATATTTTCCTTCTTGTTTCACCTTTTTATGATTCTTCTTGTTTTACTCTCTTAACAAAAATAAAAATAAGAAAAAATCAAACAAAAGAAGAAGAAGAAACACATAATGCTACAATATCACTAGAAAGAGGAGGAACCTACATTCATTTAACTAATAAGACTACAATATATTACAAACATGTTTATTTTCAAGTCTAATATGAGAAGCAATGCTCCTAAAAGACGAAATAAGAAAAACAAAAAAGAAATAAGAATAAAAAAATACAGCATTAAAAATACATTTTCGTACTTTTGTAGCAAAATTTTGGTATAAAAATTAAGAAATTTATATGTTATTGCTAAGAACTTTCGGTGTTATTTGTTTTGATAAATTTTACATAATTCAAAACTCTTCATCTTTTTCCTCCTCATCTTCTGTTGCTGCTTTTTTTTCTTCTTTTTCATCTTTTCTTCTTTATAATTTTTTTCTTATTTTATTTTCTCGTAACTCTTCTTGTTTCACTCTATTAAGAGGAAAAAAACCAAAAAAAGAGAAAAAATTCAATGCTGCAAAATTTCTAGGAAGAAAATAAGAAAAGAAAAAAAAAATGCAACAACAACAGGAGCAATAAAAGAACGATGATGGGAAGAAAGCACGCAAAGAATAAGAAGAAATGTGAAGAAGAATGAGGAATGTGAAGAAAAAGGAAGAACGAGAAGAAGAAGAAGGAACGCGAAGAAGAAAAAGGAATGCAAAGAAGAAGGATATGAACGTTCACATTAAAATTCACATTAGTGGCTAGGAGTTGGAGCGTGTATTCATGCTTTCACTAATGAAACTTTTTTTTGTTGGGCTTGGACTAACTTGGTTAGACTTGGTTGTCAAAAAAACTTGGATGTGTAGCAAGGCTATTAAATTTAATCACTTTAACTCATGATAAGGAATTAATTGGGATTTAATAAATTCAAAGCATTAAAATCCCAATGGAAAGGGTACAAGAAAAGAATGGCACCAAGAACGATAGATAAGGAGATTTCCTACTAGATCTCTAAAATACCTATTCTTAGCAACCTAGGTCACTAGAAGAGATTCCCTACTAGACCTTCAAAGAACCTGTCCTTGACAATCTAGATCAGAGGGATGAAGACTGAAAGAGACCCCCACGCAGATTCACCTTAGTGTTGGATCCTTCAATCTTCTTCATGTAACAAGTGAAGCAAATCACTTATCTCACTTAATCACACAATAAAACGTGCTTAAGGAAACTAAAATTTATTCATCAAAAGTTGTGTAAATGGTCTCAGCAAAGGTGTTTAAATAGGCCCCAAACAAACTAACAAAAAGATAAGATAAGATTTTAAAATTTAAATCAGATTAGATCTTAATGGATTAGATCAAATTTGATTTAAATTTAAAATTTCTAAAACTACTACTAAGCAAATTAGAACTAAACAAATCTTCTAACAAACTCTAACCGTCAAACAAACTAAAACAAAAGCCTAAAAATTTTGAAAATTAATGATAAATCATGCCTCTCACTGAATTTGAAAAGCATTATTAGGCTTCTTGCTGTCATGACTTAGCCCAATGGACCTTAGCCATTCTTCTTTGGTTAGAACTTAATGTAACTCCTTATGCATAAGTGCTACCAAGTTTCCAAGGCTTTCCTTGAGCTTCTTTGCACATGCTCTAGTGATGGGGCCCTCTAGAAGTATAAAATTCTCATTTTGCCCTTTTGTCTTAGAATACCCCAGTTGTCTTTCCGATCATGTATCATTCCCTCCTTTCTCAAAAAGTTTTGTCCTCGATTTTGTGTCCATATCAAAAGAAGAGAGATCAGAAACATTGAAATTAGTATAGACATTATACTCACCTGGTAGGTCAATCTTGTAGGCGTTATCATTGATCTTCTCAAGCACTTGGAATGGGCCATCTTCTCTAGCATCAAGTTTAGACCTCCTTTGAGTAGGAAATATCTCCTTCCTCAAATGTATCCAAACCCAATCTCTTGGTTCAAAGACTACATGCTTTCGTCTCATGTTAATCCTTTCACCTATAGCTTTGTTCTTCCTCTCAATTAGGTCACGAGCCTTTGCATATATTGCTTTAACCTTCTCAGCCTTGCTTGCTCTATCTAAGCTAACAAGATCACTCAAAGGTAAAGGCATTAAATCCAAGATAGTTAGAGGATTAAAACCATGGACAAGTTCAAAGGCAAAAAACCAGTGGAAGAATGGATTGTCCTATTATAAACAAACTCAATAAAAGGTAAACAATCTTCCCAGGTTTTCAAATTCTTACCAACAACATCACGCAATAAGGTGCCCATTGTCCTATTTACTATTTCAGTTTGACCATCAATCTGAGGGTGACAAATAGTTGAGTATAACAATTTTGTTTCTAACTTATTCCACAAAACTTTCCAAAAGTGGCTTAAGAATTTGACATCACGATCAGAAACAATAGTTTGGGGAACACCATGTAAGCGCACAACTTCTCAAAAGAATAGGTCAGCAATATTTGTGGCATCATCAGTTTTATAGCAAGTAATAAAAAGAGCCATTTTACTAAATCTATCTACCACAACAAAAATGCTATCTCGACCTCTCCTAGTTCTAGGCCAACAAAGAACAAAGTCCATAGAAATATCAACCCATGGATGCACAGGAACAGGTAAAGGAGTATACAAGCCACTTGGTAAAGACTTAGATTTAGCTTGTTTACATGCAATGCGTTTAGCACAAAACTTTTCAACATCTTTACGCATGTGGGGCCAATAAAAATCCTCAGATAAAACATCCAAAGTCTTATATACACCAAAATGACCCAACAAACCCCCACTATGTGATTGTAGAATAAGTAGCTCCCTAATAGAACAAGTAGGCACACAAATCCTATTACTTCTAATAAGAAAACCGTGGTGCTTATAGAATTTGTTATGTACACCATATTTAAATGCAGCATAGATAGAGGCAAAATTAGAATCGGTTGCATATAATTCCTTCATACACTCAAAACCTAATAGTTTAGAAGTTAGGGTAGTTATTAAGGAATACCTCCTAGATAAGGCATCAGCAACCATATTCTCTTTACCTTGCTTATAGGCGATTACGTATGGAAATAATTCAAGAAATTCAACCCATTTTGCATGTCTCTTGTTTAGCTTCCCTTGGCCATTCAAGTGTTTGAGGGATTCATGGTCAGTGTGCACCACAAATTCCTTAGGTAGCAAGTAATGCTGCCACACTTCCAAAGCTCGCACCAAGGCATAAAGCTCCTTATCATAAGTTGAGTAATTGAGACAAGATCTATTCAACTTCTCACTGAAATAGGCGATTGCTCGCTTTTCCTGCATCAAAACAGCACCTATACCAATCCAAAAAGCATCACATTCGATTTTAAAAGTTTTAGAAAAATCTGGTAATATAAGAATGGGCCAGAACACAATAAATCTTTTAATGTTTTATTTGCAAGTTCTTGTTCTCGATCCCATTTAAAGCTAACATGTTTCTTGATGATTTTAGTTAAGGGTGCAATAATAGTGGAAAAATCTTTAACAAACCTCCTATAAAAATCGGCAAGACCATGAAAACTTCTAACATCATAGACATTCTGAGGTGTGGGACATTCTCTAATAGCCTTCACCTTCTCGTCATCTTCCTCAATCCCCTTAGAACTTATCACAAAACCTAGGAACACGACTTTACTTAGACAGAACGATAACTTTTGGAGAACAGCATACAATTTTTCATTTATAAGTACCTCTAAAACAAACTAAACATGCAAAATATGATCATCTAAACAATTACTGTTGATAAGAATATCATCAAAATAAACAATTAAAAATTTGCCTAAAAATTCTTTCAAAACATGATTCATTAATCTCATGAATGTACTAGGTGCATTAGTCAATCCAAATGGCATAACTAACCACTCATACAAACCATATTTAGTTTTAAAAGTTATTTTCCATTCATCACCAAGTTTTATTTGTATTTGTTGATAACCACTCCTTAACTCTCTTTTAGTAAAAATAATAGAACAATGCAATTCATCAAGCATATCATCAAGTTTAGGAATAGGATGGCGATACTTTACCGTAATCTTGTTTACAGCTTTACAGTCAACACACATCCTCCATGAGCCATCCTTCTTGGGCATCAATAGTACCGGAACAGCACAAAGACTCATGCTTTCTTTCATAAAACCCTTAGCCAAAAGGTCCTCGAATTGCCGTTGCAATTCTTTTGTTTCCTCAGGATTTGTCCGATAAGTTGGCTGGTTTGGAATACTTGAACTAGGGACAAAGTTAATTTGATGTTCAATGCCACATAACAGAGGTAAACCTGGAGGCATCTCCTCCGGGAAGACATCCCCAAATTCTTGCAAAAGTGAAATAAAAGCACTAGGAAGTTCATGGTTAGTGTCAATGGTAGATAGTAAAGTTTCTTTAAACCTCACTAACACCAATATTTTTTTTCCTAAACTAACAGGCTTCAGATCCCTCTCTTTTGCATAAAAATACATCTTATGAGCACCCTCACTCTCTATGAGACCCATATATTTTTTGCTCTTACAACTCTTTTTTTCACTCAGACCCTGACTCTTTTTCTTACTCTTTTCTTCTCTAAGAGCCTTCCCTTTACCCTCTTATTTTTTCAATTATCTCACATCCTAAAGACTCATTTATGGATTCGCATATGCTCAATTGCTCCAAGTACACTTCTTTAGGGGATAAAGGTGCAAGGGTAATCTTCTTCCCAAGGTAAGTAAAGGAGTATCGGTTTGTGAAACTATCATGGACCACCCTTCTATCATACTGCCATAGACGCCCTATGAGTAGATCACAAGCCTGCATGAAAACCACGTCACAAAGTACTTCATCACTATATCTCCCAATAGAGACTGTATGCGGACTTGCTTCACAACCTTCAGTTCACCAACATCACTTAGTCACTCCGGTTTGTAAGGGTTAGGGTGTTTAGTGAATTTCAAGCCTAATTTTGTGACGGTCGTTGAGCTAGCAACATTTGTATGACTTCTAGCATCAATGATCATGAGTACAACCTTGCCTCCCAACAAAACTTTTAAATGAAAGATGTTCTCACGCTGTTTTAGACGATCGTCATTGGCTTGTATATTTAAGATCGGCCTAATAACAAGCGCGTCGCCACTAACAATATACTCAACTATATCATCATCATCCCCATGTGGAATGTCCTCATTCCGCATATGACCATGGTCCTTTTATTTGGACACTCGGAAGCATAATAGCCTAATTTGTGGCACTTAATGCAAGTAATATCATGATGCCATAAAGGAGGTTTAGAAGTGGAATTAGGCATATGCTAGTCTGTAGACCTCTCCTTTGATTCGATAGGTTTAGATACAGTCTTCTCCCTGAAATTAACACCTCTAGAATCACACCTTGAAGTAGGGTTGGGAGAAATATGCAGCCCCTTCGCCTTTTGCTGTTTTTCCACCTTGATAGCTAGATTCACTAAGTCTTCCATATCTACAAATGGGTGACGTTCAATATTATTTACACTGTCTTAATTTAGCCCACTCAAGAAACGTGCCATAGTAGCCTTAGACTCCTTAATATTTGTCTAGATTAGCTGCATCTCCATCTCCTTATGATACTCATCTATAGACTTAGAACCTTGGTATAGCTATTTGAGTAGTTGATGAAGCTCCCTGTAGTAGTACGAAGGGACAAACCGCTGTCGCATGACCTTCTTCATCTTTTTCCAAGACTGAATTGGTGGTTTTCTATTCTGTATCCTCTTTTTGTCCAGCTCGGCCCACTAGATAAGGGCATAATCCGAGAATTCTACAGCTGCTAGTCTGACCTTTTTCACATCAGAGTAGTTATGACACTGAAATAGGAGCTCCACCTTCCATTCCTATTCCAGGTAAGCTCAGGGTCACTTCTGCCGTTAAATTCTAGGATGCGTATCTTGATAGCATTAAGGTTACTATCAACATCTTCCGGTTGTCTATTACGCCAGGTGTAACACCCTAATTAGCCTAAACTTTACCTCGCGTCGTGAAGCAAAGGTTAATAAAGGATTATGACAGTTCTAAGCTTATACATATAATATATAGAAAAAATTAATATAATCTAGAAGCCTAATAAAGGATATAGCTCAAAACAGGATCTAAAAAGTGCAAAACGTACTATCGAAGCTTCTAACTTAAGGCATAAGAAGCAGAAATAATATAACAAAAGATAATAGTATAATATCATAAGAATCTAGCCACGGCTCGTGGAGTTTAACCCGGCTAGCCATATATACATACAAACAAAAACCTGACAGTAAAACAACTTATACAAGTTTTTCTCTCTCAAATACAAGCCTTTAGGCCAAAAACAAAACACAAAAGTGAGAGATGTATAAACAAAATAAACAAAAGGACTCCAAGAGTAACAGGATCCTCCACTTCTGTCACCATCCAAAGAAACTCACCGAGGTGGGTTGCGACCTGCATCTAAAAAATACAACAGAAATATGGTATGAGAACCAGAGGTTCTTAGTATGGTAACAGTGCCCAGTGATGTAGGATATAAGACCTCGGGATACCAAAGGCAATCCTAGACTTCATATCCATCACAAGATTCATCTTAAAGCTTACTAAAACAATAAAGTATATATACAAAATCTTAACATAAAAAAACATGGTAATCTATCTTAGGGGATTTCTATTCTAACCAAACACCGCTGTCCCACAGCCTTCACCAACCTATCCTCCATGCGATCCCATTGCCACTGCCTTTTGAACCTCCTTAATCCAGTAGAAAGCACAATTAATTACAATGCAAGTAAAACACAAGTAGAAGCATATAAGGCAAGTAGTTCAAGTAAGCAAATAGGCATGTTATTCAATTAAGCATGCAATTACAAGTCGGCAAAGCAGACAAACAGATAAAAAATACACATGATGAATGCCTGTCCTATTGGCTATGATATCACATTATCGGTTCAACTGCCAACCCGACACATCTCCATGGAGATGTCGCCCTTCAGAATCATCATTGGGAACCCCCGAGATATAGTTCTCGGATCACTGTCCAGGGTTTTGCGCCTGCACGATCTATTGATCCGAAGGGATGCAAGCGTGATACTCTTGCCACGGACCTCACATCTCAACGCAAGCGGGATGAACCACCGTCCTTACGCCCCCGCTGCTACCTCGACAGGCAAAATCCAACCACCGTCCGTGCCGGGCACATAGCGTCTCATCTATATATCTCAGAAAAAAACAGTAGTTCAGTGGTTTTTCAAAAAATATTTTCAATACCTCAATGATTCATCATTGCACATTCGAGTCCTCGACTCATCTCAACCATTGTCACATCAACATTTCCATTTCGAGTCCTCGACTAAGCTCAACTACTGTCAAATTAATCCTTATTCCGAATTCATTAGTTCATCAGTTCTCATCTCATATATCAATCATTATTCACATACCATCAAACCATCTTCAGTACACCAGAAACCTAACCCTCCGTTTTCTAATTTTTCATAAGAATATCAACTAAAACCCTTAGGTTATTTCCCATGTTCTCATACTCAAAATTAAGCCCAAAAGTCTTAAAATGGTGTCCTAGAAGCTTACAATCTTGTTGGGAAGCTGAAGTAGTTGAAAACAAATTTTAAATTTGAGAAACAGGGCGTGTGCGTACACACAAAGGTGTGCGCGCGCACGCTCTGGAGAAGTTTTAAAACGTGTGCATACGCATAGAGGTGTGCATACGCACAGGTGCCGGAATTCATAATGTATGTTTGCTCGCACAACCTGTGTAATGCCTTCAAGAAACTAACCTTCCCAACGTGTGCGTGCGCACAGGGCTGTGCATACGCACAGGTTGCAAAACCTCATTGGTATGTGCGCGCACAAGCGATGCTAGTGCTGCAAACAGGGAGCCTTCCCCTGCGTGTGCATACGCATAGGTCTATGCGTGTGCACAGCTTTAAAATTCCGCAGGGTTGTGCGTGCGCACATACCAGAAATCACAAAATTCTACAACTTTGTAGAATTTCATATTTTCAACACCAACTTTGAATGATCATAACTTCCTCTACAAAAACTCAAATCTTACAAACTTTATATCGAATTGAAGGATTTTCAATAAACTTTAGTTTCAAGAAAATTCCAATCAATTTTGAAAACTGAGGCATAAGTTATGATTAGACAAAGTTCACCAAAAATCAACTCTTACCAAAAGTTCACCAATAACCAATTTCTCAATTTTCACAACTCAAACCAATCAAAACCAAATAAAGCCATTTCAAACTCCATTTTTCATTGAATTCTACCCTCTTAGGTCACAATTCACAATTGACACCAACCTTCCATCACTCTTCATCATTTTCAATCTCAATATCAACATATAACAATTACAAACAATTCTCCACCAACACATTCACCATTCATTATTCTATTACTATCAATTTTCATCACTAAACTCATTCATGCTCCACATCAATGATAAAAAATATACAATTATTCAAAATCATCAAGCATCATATCTCAACATTATTATTTCTCATCATAACAATATCAATTCAACATACAACATCAACCAACCATCATCAACAACCACATGAATCCAAACCTATCCTATGGGTCACTGCCCTAAGTGTCCATGAATATTATAACTACACAGAAGAAACCGAAACCATACCTTGGCCGATTCCCAATATGCCAAAAACTCAAATTGAGCACAAGCTAATCTATCCAACATAATCTAAGCCACCAACAACCACCAACAAGCTCCAACAAGTTCTAATAGCTCCCAAACTCAATAATCAAGCTATATATATATAAATCATAACAAATCAACCTAGGGCTTAAAATAAACATAATCTCACAAGGTTTTCAAGAGATCTTACCTTGTCCAACAGTTTTGGAAGCCAAAACCACCGACAATCAAGTGCTAGAGTGTACCTAAAACACCCAAAACACAAGATTTCACTTAAAACCAAACACTAAAACTCAAATTTAACAAGGGCACGAAAACTGGGCAGGAAAACTCAAGAAACTTACCACAAGGCTGGTGCACGAATTGTGAATCACACTTTTCACAATTCGTACCACTAACCAGCAAGTGCATTGGGTCGTCCAAGTAATACCTTATGTGAGTAAGGGTCGAATCCCACGGAGATTGTTGGTTTGAAGCAATCTCTGGTTATCTTGTAAATCTTAGTTAGGAGGTCAATTATAATTATCAGTTGACTTGCAAATGAACAAGGGAACATAAAATAAATACTTAGTATACAGTAATGGAGAATATGTTGGAGTTTTGGAGATACTTTGTCTTCTGAATCTCTGCTTTCTCCCTGTCTTCTTCTTCACGCACGCAAGGTTCCTCCTATGGCAAGCTGTGTGTTGGTAGATCACCGTTGTCAATGGTTACCATCCGTCCTCTCAGTGAAAAAGGTCCAGGTGTGCTGTCATCGCATGGCTAATCATCTGTCGATTCTCGATCATGTCAGAATAAGATTCATTGATCCTTTTGCGTCTGTCACTACGCCCAACACTCGCAAGTTTGAAGCTCGTCATAGTCATTCAGTCCCTAAATCCTACTCGGAATACCACAGACAAGGTTTAGACTTTCCGGATTCTCAAGAATGCTGCCAATGGATTCTAGCTTATACTACAAAGATTCTGATTAAGGAATCCAAGAGATATTCATTCAATCGAAAGTAGAACGGAGGTGGTTGTCAGGCACACGTTCATAGGTTGAGAATGGTGATGACTGTCACGGATCATCACATCCATCATATTGAAGTGCGAATGAACATCTTAGATAGAAACAAGCGTGTTTGAATAGAAAACATAAATAGTTGCATTAATTCATCGAGACATAGCAGAGCTCCTCACCCCCAACAAATGCCGTCAGAGATTACAAAGTTCAGATCTAAAATGTCATGAGATCCAAAATAAATCTCTAAAATTTGTTTAAATACTAAACTAGTAACCTAGGTTTACAGAAAATGAGTAAACTATGATAGATAGTGCAGAAATCCACTTCTGGGCCCACTTGGTGTGTGCTGGGGCTGAGACTTAAGCTTCTCACGTGCCTGGGCTGTTTTGGGCGTTCAACGCCAGGCTGTAACCTGTTTCTGGCGTTGAACTCCAACTTGTAACTTGTTTCTGGTGCTGGACGCCAGACTACAACATGGAACTGGCGTTGAACGCCAGTTTACGTCATCTATCCTTGAGCAAAGTATGGACTATTATATATTGCTGGAAAGCCCTGGAACGCAATTGAGAGCGCGCCATTTAGAGTTCTGTAGCTCCAGAAAATCCACTTTGAGTGCAGGAAGGTTAGAATCCAACAGCATCAGCAGTCCTTTTTCAGCCTGAATCAGATTTTTGCTTAGCTCCCTCAATTTCAGCCAGAAAATACCTGAAATTACAGAAAAACACACTAACTCATAGTAAAGTCCAGAAATGTGATTTTTAATTAAAAAACTAATAAAAATATACTAAAAACCAACTAAATCATACTAAAAACTAAGTAAAAACAATGCCAAAAAGCGTATAAATTATCCGCTCATCACAACACCAAACTTAAATTGTTGCTTGTCCCCAAGCAACTAAAAACAAAGTAGGATAAAAAGAAGAGAATATACAATAAATTCCAAAAACATCTATGAAGATCAGTGTTAATTAGATGAGCGGGGCTATTAGCTTTTTGCTTCTGAACAGTTTTGGCATCTCACTTTATCCTTTGAAGTTCAGAATGATTGGCATCTATAGGAACTCAGAATTTAGATAGTGTTATTGATTCTCCTAGTTCAGTATGTTGATTCTTGAACACAACTACTTTATGAGTCTTGGCCGTGGCCCTAAGCACTCTGTTTTCCAGTATTACCACCGAATACATACATGCCACAGACACATAACTGGGTGAACCTTTTCAGATTGTGACTCAGCTTTGCTAAAGTCCACAATTAGAGGTGTTCAGGGTTCTTAAGCACCCTCTGTTTTTTTTTTTTTTTTGCTTTGGACCTCGACTTTAACCGCTCAGTCTCAAGTTTTCACTTGACACCTTCACGCCATAAGCACATGGTTAGGGACAGCTTGGTTTAGCCGCTAAGGCTAGGATTTTATTCCTTTAGACCCTCCTATCCACTGATGCTCAAAGCCTTGGATCCTTTTTATTACCCTTGCCTTTTGGTTTTAAGGGCTATTGGCTTTTTGCTCTTGCCTTTTGGTTTAAAGAGCTTTTGGCTTTTTCTGCTTGCTTTTTCTTTTTCTTGCTCTCTTTTTTTTCGTATTTTTTTTTGCAAGCTTTGTTCTTCACTGCTTTTTCTTGCTTCAAGAATCATTTTTATGATTTTTCAGATTATCAAATAACATTTCTCCTTTTCATCATTCTTTCAAGAGCCAATAATTTTAACATTCATAAACAACAAATTCAAAAGAAATATGCACTGTTCAAGCATTCATTTAGAAAACAAAAAGTATTGCCACCACATCAAAATAATTAAACTATTTTAAAATTCAAAATTCATGTACTTCTTTTTCTTTTTCAGAAAATAATTTTCATTTAAGAAAGGTGATGGATTCATAGGACATTCATATCTTTAAGACATAGACACTTAGATACTAGTGATCATATAGTAAAGACACAAACATAATTAAACATGAAGCATAGTAAACGAAAAATAGGAAAATAAGAACAAGGAGATTAAGGAATGGGTCCACCTTAATGAGGGTGGCGTCTTCCTCTTCTTGAAGAACCAATGGTACTCTTGAGCTCCTCTATGTCTCTTCCTTGCCTTTGTTGCTCTTTCCTTATAGCTCTTTGATCTGCAGTCAATTGCTCTACCACTGAATTATGGAAAAACAAAAGCGATGCTTTTACCACACCAAACTTAAAAGGTTTGCTCATCCTCGAGCAAAAGAAGAAAGAAGTGGAGAAGATGGAGGAGATGGAAGTGTGTGAATCGGTGGGTTTGGGAGGGAAATGGTTTGAATTTGAATGGTGAGGTAGGTGCGGATCCTGTGGGGTCCACAGATCTAGTGGAGTCAAGGATTTAGCATCCCTGCTCCAATTAGGCATAGAAAATGCCTTTACTGTGCAATCCTGGCGTTTAACGCCAGACTGCTGCCTGTTTCTGGCGTTTAACGCCAGACTGATGCTTGTTTCTGGCGTTAAACGCCAGCTTGGTGCTTGTTTCTCACGTTTAAACGCCAGAATGATCTTCCTCCAGGGTGTGCTATTTTTCATGCTATTTTTCATTCTATTTTTTATTTTCCATTTGTTTTTGTGACTTCACATGATCATCAACCTAAAGAAAACATAAAATAGTCATGGAAAATAAATAGATATAATTAAATAACATTGGGTTGCCTCCCAACAAGCGCTTCTTTATTGTCAATAGCTTGACAGTGAGCTCTCATGGAGCCTCACAGATAATCAGAGCAAGGTTGGGACCTCCTAACACCAAACTTAGAGTTGGGTTGTGGCCTCCCAACACCAAACTTAGAGTTTAACTCTGGGGGCTTTGGTTGACTCTACAGTGAGGGAAGCTTTTCATGCTTCCTCTCCATGGTTACAGAAGGAGAACCTTGTGTCTTATAGTTTGCAATGTCTGCAAACCACAGAGCTTCCTGAATAGCAAACAATTGCTCATCCAGAAAGGTTTCAGAGATCTCAGTAGGAGGGAGGGATGCTCCTGCTACTGGTTCTATCCGGGACAGGTGATCAGCTACTTGATTCTCTGTTCCTTTTCTGTCTCTTATTTCTATATCAAACTCTTGCAGAAGCAACACCCATCTTATGAGCCTGGGCTTTGAATCCTGCTTTGTGAGTAGATATTTAAGAGCAACATGGTCAGTATACACAATCACTTTTGATCCTACTAAGTAGGATCTAAACTTGTCAATGGCATAAACCACTGCAAGTAATTCTTTTTCTGTGGTTGTGTAATTTTTCTGGGCATCATTTAAAACACTGCTAGCATAATAAATGACATGCAGAAGCTTGTTATGCCTCTGTCCCAATACTGCACCAATGGTATGGTCACTGGCATCACACATTAGTTCGAAGGGTAATGTCCAGTCTAGTGCAGAAATAACTGGTGCTGTGACCAGCTTAGCTTTCAGGGTCTCAAACGCCTGCAGACACTTTGTGTCAAACACAAATGGCGTGTCAGCAGCTAGCAGATTGCTCAGAGGTTTTGCAATTTTTGAAAAATCTTTTATAAACCTCCTATAGAATCCTGCATGCCCCAGAAAGCTTCTGATTGCCTTAACATTGGCAGGTGGTGGTAATTTTTCAATTACTTCAACTTTAGCTTGATCCACCTCTATTCCCTTGTTTGAAATTTTATGCCCAAGAACAATCCCTTCAGTCACCATAAAGTGACATTTTTCCCAATTTAAAACTAGGTTGGTCTCTTGGCATCTTTTCAGAACAAGTGCTAAATGGTTAAGGCAGGAGCTGAATGAGTCTCCAAATACTGAAAAGTCATCCATGAAGACTTCCAGAAACTTCTCTACCATATCAGAGAAGATAGAGAGCATGCACCTCTGAAAGGTTGCAGGTGCATTACACAGACCAAAAGGCATCTTTCTGTAGGCAAACACTCCAGAAGGACATGTGAATGCTGTTTTCTCTTGGTCCTGAGGATCTACTGCAATTTGGTTGTAACCTGAATAGCCATCTAAAAAGCAGTAATATTCATGACCTGCTAGTCTCTCTAGCATCTGGTCTATGAATGGTAAAGGAAAATGATCCTTCCTGGTGGCTGTATTGAGCCTTTTGTAGTCAATACACATACGCCACCATGTAACTGTTCTTGTAGGAACCAGTTCATTCTTTTCATTATGAACCACTGTCATTTCTCCCTTCTTAGGGACAACATGGATAGGACTCACCTAGGGGCTATCAGAAATAGGATAGATAATCCCAGCCTCTAGTAACTTAGTGACCTCTTTCTGCACCACCTCCTTCATGGTGGGATTTAGCCGCCTCTGTCGTTGAACCACTAGCTTAGCATCATCCTCCAATAGGATCTTGTGCATGCATCTGGCTGGGCTAATGCCCTTAAGATCACTTATGGACCACCCAAGAGCTGTCTTGTGTGTCTTTAGCACCTGAATTAGTGCTTTCTCTTCCTGTGGCCCTAAAACAAAGCTTATGATTACAGGAAAAGTGTCACCTTCTCCCAGAAATGCATATGTCAGGGATGGTGGTAGTGGTTTGAGCTCGGGTTTAGGAGGTTTCTCCTCTTCCTGAGGAGTTTTCAGAGGTTCTTTTATTTCCTCTGGTTCCTCCAGATCAGGCTGAACATCTTTAAAAATGTCCTCTAGCTCTGATTCGAGACTCTCAGTCATATGGACCTCTTCCACCAGGGAGTCAATATTATCAATGCCCAGGCAGTCGTCTGATGTGTCTGGATGTTGCATAGCTTTGACAACATTCAGCTTAAACTCATCCTCATTGACTCTCAGGGTTATCTCCCCTTTTTGGACGTCAATGAGGGTTCGTCCAGTTGCTAGGAATGGTCTTCCTAAAATGAGAGTTGCACTCTTGTGCTCCACCATTTCCAGCACTACAAAGTCAGCAGGGAAGGCAAATGGCCTAACCTTGACAATCATGTCATCAATTATGCCTGATGGGTATTTAATGGAGCCATCAGCAAGTTGAAGACAGATCCGGGTTGGTTTGACCTCTTCAGTCAAGCCAAGCTTTCTGATAGTGGATGCAGGGATTAGGTTGATGCTTGCCCCAAGATCACATAGATCTGTCTTGGTGCAGTTACCCTCTAATATGCATGGTATCATAAAGCTCTCGGGATCTTTAAGCTTTTCTGGGAAGCTTTTTAGAATGACTGCACTGCATTCTTTAGTGAGGAGAACTCTTTCAGTTTCTCTCCAATCCTTCTTATGACTCAAGATATCTTTCATGAACTTGGCATAAGAGGGTATTTGCTCAAGTGCCTCTGCAAACGGAATCTTTATTTCAAGAGTCCTGAGATAGTCTGCAAAGCGGGCAAATTGCTTATCCTAGTTCAGTATGTTGATTGGCATCTATAGGAACTTAGAATTTAGATAGTGTTATTGATTCTCCTAGTTCAGTATGTTGATTCTTGAACACAGCTACTTTATGAGTCTTGGCCGTGGCCCTAAGCACTTTGTTTTCCAGTATTACCACCGGATACATAAATGTAACAAACACATAACTGGGTGAACCTTTTCAGATTGTGACTCAGCCTTGCTAAAGTCCCCAATTAGAGGTGTCCAGGGTTCTTAAGCACACTCTTCTTTTGCTTTGGACCTCGACTTTAACCGCTCAGTCTCAAGTTTTCACTTGACACCTTCACGCCACAAGCACATGGTTAGGGACAGCTTGGTTTAGCCGCTTAGGCCAGGATTTTATTCCTTTAGGCACTCCTATCCACTGATGCTCAAAGCCTTGGATCCTTTTTTTTTTACCCTTGCCTTTTGGTTTAAAGGGTTACTGGCTTTTTGCTCTTGCCTTTTGGTTTAAAGAGCTCTTGGCTTTTTCTGCTTGCTTTTTCTTTTTCTTTCTATTTTTTCGTATTTTTTCTGCTTTGTTCTTCACTGCTTTTTCTTGCTTCAAGAATCATTTTTATGATTTTTCAGATCATCAAATAACATTTCTCCTTTTTCCTTTTTCTTCAAGAGCCAACATATTTAACATTCATAAACCACAATATCAAAAGACATATGCACTGTTCAAGCATTCATTCAGAAAACAAAAAGTATTGTCACCATATCAAAATAATTAAACTAGTTTCAAGGATGAATTCGAAATCATGTACTTCTTGTTCTTTTGTAATTAAAACATTTTTCATTTAAGAGAGGTGATGGATTCAAAGGACATTCATAGCTTCAAGACATAGACACTTAGACACTAGTGATCATGTAATAAGACACAAACATAAATAAACATAAAGCATAGTAAACAAAAAATAGAGAAATAAAAACAAGGAGATTAAGGAACGGGTCCACCTTTGTGAGGGTGGCGTCTTCCTCTTCTTGAAGAACCAATGGTGTTCTTGAGCTCCTTTATGTCTCTTTCTTGTCTTTTTTGCTCCTCCCTCATAGCTCTTTGATCTTCTCTAATCTCATGGAGGATGATGGAGTGCTCTTGGTGCTCCATCCTTAGTTGTCCCATATTGGAACTTAATTCTCTTAGGGAGGTGTTGATTTGCTCCCAATAGTTCTGTGGAGGAAAGTGCATCCCTTGAGGCATTAGTGGTTATGGAAAAACAAAAAAGCAATGCTTTTTCCACACCAAACTTAAAAGGTTTGCTCGTCCTTGAGCAAAAGAAGAAAGAAAGTAGTAGAAGAAGAAGAAAATGGAGGAGATGGAGGGAGATATGTGAATTCGGATAAGGGGGTGTGATGCGTGAAAAGGAAGGAGTGATGGTTTGAATTTGAGTGGGTGGGTGTAGGTGGTTTGTATGATGGTTTTGGAAGAGGTGTGGAGGTGATTGGTGAAGGGTATTTGGGGAAGAGAGTTATGAAAAGGTGTGAAGAGGAGAGAAGAAGTGGTGGGGATCCTGTGGGGTCCACAGATCCAGTGGGGCCAAGGACTTAACATCCCTGCTCCAATTAGGCGTGTAAAATGCCTTTACTGTGCAATCCTAGCGTTTAACGCCAGACTGCTACTTGTTTCTGGCGTTAAACACCCAAATGTAGCCTGTTTCTGGCATTTAACGCCAGGTAGATGCTTGTTTCTGGCGTTAAACGCCAGTGTGGTGCTTGTTTCTGGCGTTAAACACCAGACAGATGCTTGTTTCTGGCGTTTAAATGCTAGAATGCTCCTCCTCTAGGGTGTGCTATTTTTAATGCTGTTTTTTATTCTGTTTTTGATTTTTCAGTAGTTTTTGTAACTCCACATGATCATCAACCTAATAAAACATGAAATAAAAATAAAAAAAATTAAATATAATTAAATAACATTGGGTTGCCTCCCAACAAGCGCTTCTTTAATGTCAATAGCTTGACAGTGAGCTCTCATGGAGCCTCACAGGTAATCAAAGTAAGGTTGGAACCTCCCAACACCAAACTTAGAGTTTGAATGTGGGGGTTCAACACCAAACTTGGAGTTTGGTTGTGGCCTCCCAACACCAAACTTAGAGTTTAACTGTGGGGGCTTTGGTTGACTCTGCAGTGAGAGAAGCTTTTCATGCTTCCTCTCCATGGTTACAGAAGGAGATCCTTGAGTTTTAAACACAAGGTAGTCCTCATTCAGTTGAAGGATCAACTCTCCTCTGTCCACATCAATCACAGCTCTTGCTGTGGCTAGGAAGGGTCTTCCAAGGATGATGGATTCATCCTTATCCTTCCAGTGTCTAGGATTATGAAATCAGCAAGGATGTAAAGGCCTTCAACCTGTACTAACACGTCCTCTACTTGTCCATAAGCCTGTTTTCTTAAGTTGTCTGCCATCTCTAATGAGATTCTGGCAGCTTGCACCTCAAAGATCCCAAGTTTCTCCATTACAGAGAGTGGCATTAAGTTTATGCCTGACCCAAGGTCACACAGAGCTTTCTCAAAGGTCATGGTGCCTATGGTACAGGGTATTAAGAATTTGCCAGGATCCTGTTTCTTTTGAGGTAATTTCTGCCTATCCAATGCATTTAGTTCATTGGTGAGCAAGGGAGGTTCATCTTCCCAAGTCTCATTACCAAATAATTTGGCATTCAGCTTCATGATTGCACCAAGATACTTAGCAACTTGCTCTTCAGTAACATCTTCATTCTCTTCAGAAGAAGAATACTCATCAGAGGTTCAATGGAATCTCTATGGTCTCTAGATGAGCCTCAGATTCCTTTGGTTCCTCAAAGGGAAACTCCTTATTGGTCACTGAACGTCCCAGGAGGTCTTCCTCACTAGGATTCACGTCCTCCTCCTCCCTTGTAGGTTCGGCCATGATGGTCAAATCAATGGCCTTGCACTCTCTCTTTGGATTTTCTTCTGTATTGCTTGGGAGAGTACTAAGAGGAATTTCAGTGAGCCTTTTACTCAGCTGGCCCACTTGTGCCTCCAAATTTCTAATAGAGGATCTTATTTCATTCATGAAACTTAAAGTGGCCTTAGATAGATCAGAGACTATATTTGCTAAGCTAGATAGATTCTGCTAAGAATTCTCTGTCTGTTGCTAAGTGGATGATGGAAAAGGCTTACTATTGCTAAACCTATTTCTTCCACCATTATTAAAGGCTTGTTGAGGCTTTTGTTGATCCTTCCATGAGAAATTTGGATGATTTCTCCATGAGGGATTATAGGTGTTTCCATAGGGTTCACCCATGTAATTCACCTCTGCTATTGCAGGGTTCTCAGGATCATAAGCTTCTTCTTTAGAAGATGCCTCTTTAGTACTGTTGGATGATTCCTTCAATCCATTCAGACTCTGAGAGATCATATTGACTTGCTGAGTCAATATTTTATTCTAAGCAAATATGGCATTCAGAGTATTAATTTCAAGAACTTCCTTCCTTATAGGCGTCCCATTACTCATAGGATTCCTTTCAGAAGTGTACATGAACTGGTTATTTGTAACCATGTCAATGAGTTCTTGAGCTTCTACAGGCGTTTTCTTTAGGTGAATAGATCCACCTGCAGAATGGTCCAATGACATTTTAGATAATTCAGACAGACCATCATAGAATATATCCAGGATGGTCCATTCTGAAAGCATGTCAGAAGGACACTTTTTGGTCAGTTCCTTGTATCTCTCCCAAGCTTCATAGAGGGACTCACCTTCTTTCTGTTTGAAGGTTTGAACATCCACTCTAAGCTTACTAAGCTTTTGAGGAGGAAAGAACTTGGCTAAGAAAGCCGTGACCAGCTTATCCCAAGAGTTCAGGCTGTCTTTAGGTTGAGAGTCCAACCATATTCTAGCTCTGTCTCTTACAGCAAACGGGAAAAGCATAAGCCTGTAGACCTCAAGATCAACCCCATTGGTCTTAACAGTATCACAGATTTGCAAGAATTCAGTTAAGAACTGAAAAGGATCTTCTGATGGGAGTCCATAAAACTTGCAGTTCTGTTGCATCAGAGAAACTAATTGAGGTTTTAGCTCAAAATTGTTTGCTCCAATGGCAGGGATTGATATGCTTCTTCCATGTAAATTGGAATTTGGTGCAGTAAAGTCACCAAGCATCTTCCTTGCATTGTTATTATTTTCAGCCATGTCTCCTTCTTTTTCGAAAATTTCTGTCAGATTTTCTCCAGAGAGTTGTGCTTTAGCTTCCCTTAGCTTCCTCTTTAGAGTCCTTTCAGGTTCAGGATTAGCTTCAACAAGAATGTTCTTATCCTTGTTCCTACTCATATGAAAAAGAAGAAAACAGAAAAGAAAATATGAAATCCTCTATGTCACAGTATAGAGATTCCTTATGTAAGTATAAGAAGAGAAGAATAAAAGAAGGGGAAGAGAAAAACTCGAACACAGAGAGGAAGATGGTGTTCGAATTTTGGGTGGAAGAGAAGTATTAGTAGTGAATAGTTAAATAGAAGGAGATAAGAGATGAAAGAATTCAAAAATTAAATAAATTAAAATAAAAATATTTTTGTTTTTAATTTGAATTTAAAATAAAAATTCAAAAATTTAAAAAGAAAAATAAAATTAAATCAAATTAAAATTTAAAATAAATAGTTAATTAAAAAGAAATTTTGAAAAAGAGGGAAGGTGATTTTCAAAAATTAGAGAGAGAGTTAGTTAGGTAGTTTTGAAAAAGATATGATTGAAACAAAAAGATAGGATTAGTTGGAAAGGATTTGAAATTTAATTTTGAAAAGATAAGAAGTTAGAAAAGATTTTGAAATTAATTTTGAAAAAGATATGATTGAAACTTAAATTGAAAAAGATTTGAAAAAGAAATTTAAAAAGATATGATTTTAAAATTTAAAGATTGAATCTTTCTTAGTAGGCAAGTAACAACTTGAAATTTTTGAATCAATCACATTAATTGTTAGTAAAGGTTTTGAAATTATGAAATAAAATAAGAAAAAGATTTTAAAAATTGATTTTATAAATTTTCGAAAATCATAAAAGAAAAATGAAAAAGATTTGATTTTTGAAAAAGATAGAATTTTTAAATTGAAAATTTGATTTGACTCATAAGAAACAACTAAATTTTAAAAATTTTTGAAAAAAGTCAACTCAAATTTTCGAAAATTTATGAGTGAAAAAGGGAAAGATATTTTTTTATTTTTGAATTTTTAATGATGAGAGAGAAAAACAATAAAAAGACTCAATGCATGAAAGTTTTGGATCAAAACAAATGATGCATGCAAGAACACTATGAATGTCAAGATGAACACCAAGAACACTTTGAATGTCAAGATGAACACCAAGAACTTATTTTTGAAAATTTTTAAGAAAAGAAAAACATGCAAGACACCAAACTTAGAAATTTTCAATAATTAGACACTAACAAATTGAAAATGCACATGAAAAACAAGAAAAGATGCAAAACAAGAAAACATAAAGATCAAACAAGAGGATTCATCAAGAACAACTTGAAGATCATGAAGAATGCATGATGAATTTTCGAAAAATGCAAGAAAGAAACAAACATGCAACTGACACCAAATTTACAATTTGACACTAGACTCAAACAAGAAACATCAAATTATTTTTGATTTTATGATTTTATTATTCTTTTGGTATTTTTCGAAAATTAATTGGAAAAAGAAAATAAGGATTTCAAAATTTTCAATAAGAATTCCAAGAATCTGCAATGTTAGTCTAAAGCTCTGGTCCAGGAATTAGACATGGCTTACTAGCCAGCCAAGCTTTCAGTGAAAGCTCCGGTCCAAAACACTAGACATGGCCAATGGCCAGCCAAGCTTCAGCATACAAATCAGGCATACAACAACTAATACTTCATCCAACTTCATTCTATGCTGATAGGTGGAAGCCCCAGTCCAAATGAATTAGACATGGCTTTACAGCCAGCCAGGCTTCAACATGCTTCATGAACCGCTAGAATTCCTTCTTAAAAATTCTGAAGAACATAAATTAAATTTTTTTTTGAAAAACTATTTAAAAAATTTTTTATATTTTTCAAAAATAAGAAATAAAAGAGCTTAAAAATAAAATAAAATTACATAATCTGAGCAACAAGATGAACCGTCAGTTGTCCAAACTCGAACAATCCCCGGCAACGGCGCCAAAAATTTAGTGCACGAAATTGCGATCATCAACAATGGCGCTAAACACTTGGTGCTCTCAAATGTGAATCACACTTTGTCACAAATTCGCACAACTAACCAGCAAGTGCGCTGGGTCGTCCAAGTAATAAACCTTACGTGAGTAAGGGTCGATCCCTCGGAGATTGTCGGCTTGAAGCAAGCTATGGTCACCTTGTAAATCTCAGTCAGGTGGATTCAAATGGTTATGGTGAATTGATAATAAAAATATAAATGAAATATAAACTAGGATAGAGATACTTATGTAATTCATTGGTGAGAATTTCAGATAAGCGTATAGAGATGCTTTTGTTCCTCCTGAACCTCTGCTTTCCTGCTGTCTTCATCCAATCATTCCTACTCCCTTCCATGGCAAGCTGTATGTAGGGCATCACCGTTGTCAATGACTACATCCCATCCTCTCTGTGAAAATGGTCCAATGCGCTGTCACTGCATGGCTAATCATCTGTCAGTTCTCGATCATACTGGAATAGGATTTACTATCCTTTTGCGTCTGTCACTACGCCCAGCACTCGCGAGTTTGAAGCTCGTCACAGCCATCCCTTCCCAGATCCTACTCGGAATACCACAGACAAGGTTTAGACTTTTCGGATCTCAGGAATGGCCATCCATGGGTTCTAACTTATACCACGAAGACTCTAATATCTCGGACTCGGTTCCATGTATTAGATATCTAAGAGATACTCATTCTGTCTCGTCTTCATGTAGAACGGAAGTGGTTGTCAGGCACGCGTTCATGGGTGAGAATGGTGATGAGCGTCACATAATCATCACATTCATCATGTTCTTGGGTGCGAATGAATATCTTAGAATAGGAATAAACTTGAATTGAATAGAAAAATAGTAGTACTTTGTATTAATACTCAAGGAGCAGCAGAGCTCCACACCTTAATCTATGGTGTGTAAAAACTCTACCATTGAAAATACATTAGAACAAAGTCCAGGCATGGCTGAGAGGCCAGCCCCCATGATCTAAGAACTAAACATCCCAAGATGTAAATACAATAGTAAAAAGTTCTATTTATACTAAACTAGTTACTAGGGTTTACAGAAATAAGTAAATGATGCAGAAATCCACTCCCAGGCCCACTTGGTGTGTGCTTGGGCTGAGCATTAAGCTTTCATGTGTAGAGACTCTTTTTGGAGTTAAACACCTATTTGTAATGTGTTTCTGGCGTTTAACTCTGCTTTGCAACCTGTTTCTGGCGTTTGACTCCAAAATAGGGCAGAAAGCTGGCGTTGAACGCCAGTTTGCGTCGTCTAAACTCGAGAAACATATAGACTATTATATATTGCTGGAAAGCCCTCGATGTCTACTTTCCAACGCAATTGAGAGCGCGCCATTTGGAGTTCTATAGCTCCAGAAAATCTACTTTGAGTGCAGGGAGGTTAGAATCCAACAACATCTGCAGTCCTTCTTCAACCTCTGAATCTGATTTTTGCTCAAGTCCCTCAATTTCAGCCAGAAAATATCTGAAATCATAGGAAAACACACAAACTCATAGTAAAGTCCAGAAATGTGATTTTTATTTAAAAACTACTAAAAATATATTAAAAACTAACTAAATCATACTAAAAACTATGTAAAAACAATGCCAAAAAGCGTATAAATTATCCGCTCATCAAGTTACTAATGTCCAAGTGATTGGTAAATTGATAGCCATTGACTCTAGCTCTCATTAATTCAATTAGTGAATAGCTAGGACTTATGGACTTAGATTAATATAGCTCATTTGACTTTCCTTTACTTGTTAGAGGATGATTTAATGGGATTGATCCTTGCAATTATCATGTTGTGGTTAGTGATAAGGATAGAGATCCTTGACCACCAAACCTTGCCAAGACCATTTTATCATTTGAATTCCATTGCCATTTACTTTTCATGTTCCTCATTCAAAACCCCAAAACATACAACTCATAACCAATAACAAGAACACTACCTTGCAATTCTTTTGAGAGACGACCCGAGGTTTAAATACTTCGATTATTAGATTTATTAGGGGTTTGTTACTTGTGACAAACAAATTTTTGTGTGAAAGGATTATTGTTGGTTTAGAAACTATACTTGTAACGAGATTTCATTAGTGAAATTCTTTACCATCAATTTCCCATTCATCATTCACTAAGCACCAAAACAATGCAAGCATATTCAACAGGTGAGTAAGAAAATTCAACACTAATGGAAAAATAGCAAACTTAGAAAAGAAAATAAAAACATGCACAAAGTTAAAATGAAATGAATGAAAGTATGCAAATGCAATAAGTAAAAGAGAATGAAAGAGAATAAGGATGAGAAGGGAGGAGAAGAAAGTGAAAAAGGAAGAGGAAAGAATAATAAATGAGAGGAGAAAGAAGAAAAAAGGAATCGGGGAAGAAAAACAACGCGTAAGCATCGTCCATGCGTACGCGTGGATAGCAGGTTGAGAATACGACGCGTAAGCGTCGCTCACGCATACGCATAAAAAGACGAATTGGCTGGGTAACGCGTACGTGTGGGGTGGGTTATGCGCTAGGCACATCACCCGACACCCGCACAGTTCGAGCACAACTCTCAGGAAAATTGTATCAGAGAGTAACATTCAATATGACGCGTGCGCGTGGCCCCTTTTTTTTATTTGTTTTTTTCTTTTTATTTATTTATTTATTTTTTTTTTAAATAAACTTTTAAGGTACCAAAGTAAAGCCAAATTTTATTAAATAAGTGAAACCATAGCTTAAATGAAATAATCCTAACTAAGAATAAAAATTCAATTTATTACTAATATAAATAAAAGAGAAAATAAGAAGAATTTACCATGGTGGGGTGTCTCCCGCCTAGCACTTTTAGTTAACGTCCTTAAGTTGGACATTTGGTGAGCTCCTTTCCATGGTGGCTTGTGCTTGAACTCATCCAGAAACATCCACCAACGCTTTGACTTCCAATAAGCTCCAACATTTCCTAGTGAATTCACCAAGCCTTGATGAAGTTCTTCACAAGCTTTAAGCTTCCAAAGTTGATCCTCTTGTATGCCGAGATCCCAACCTTGTTTCTACTCCTGTCTCTAAGTTGATCATCATTGTTCCAACCAGGTGGCAAGTAATCTGAATTCTCACTGAGGCATCCCAACAACTTCCTAGACCCAATCAATTGAGAACTATACCAACCATTGCACTTAGACCTTGAGCATCTAACCATAACAAACCTAGGATTGTATTGCTTACCACTAACCATCCCCCTTTTGCTATTACAACCACAAAGAGCTCTAAGTTGTCCATCTGTGTTAAGCAAACTGTATGCAAGTGAGAAATTAAAGCATAAGGGGAAGAGATTTACCCACTTGAATGAAAGAATGTATGGTGATGGCTTCGGGAGAGGTGTCTCCAGTGGCGGCCCTGCCAATGTATGCTTCACTCTCTTGGGCTCCTCTTTGATGATCTCCACCTCTTGACAAGCTTCTTCAACATTAACCTCTTCTTCAAGTCCAATGGGAGAGGATTCAATTGTAGATAAAAAATTATCAATTATTGAATCCATCTCATGATCAACCTCCTCAAAGTCTTCAACCATGATATGCTTGGAGGTCGTACACCTTCCTCAACATCAAATTCAAACGTCTTGGTAGAAGGCTCTATGACTTGAGTTTTCCATGGAGGTTCCGCGTCTCCTAAGTCTTCAACCACTTCCTCTTCTTTGATAATTTCAACTTTCTCCACTTGCTCTAGTACAAAATCAAACTCCTTCTTGATGTCTTCCACCGCTTGACAACTTCCTTCAATTCCTACTTTCTTGTTAATTTCTTCCAACTCTTCCTCTTTGATCAAGTCATGTGTTGGAGGGTGTAGACATTCTTCCTCAACATTGCTTTCACATACGATGGAAGAAGTTTCAACAAGGTCTTTAATATCACTTAGTGTAGAATTGTCTTCAATGATGGAACTTCCCTTTTGTTCAACCTCCCCTAATTCTTTAACTGTTCCTTCATCTTCAAGGGTCTCTACTACCTCCACCTTTTGGGCCTCTTCTTGCTTCTCTCGAAGTATATATGCGTGAATCCGATCCATTAAGTCCCTAAGACGATCCTTTCTCTCTTGTTCCATGTCAATAGCATAATTGGGATCATGTTGCTCTTGGATTGATGGATATGGGTGTTCTTTCATGGAGTGTGGTGGTGGATGGAGAGATCATTATGTGGATCCACACGGGATATAAGAGCTTGGAGAGTAGAGGTGAGACCAGTGAGAGTAGCGGTAAGTGTGGTTTGAAGCTCTCTTTGCCCTTGGCGAATAACACCAAAGGTATCAACTATGGGAGCTTGGGGTGGATAGGAGGGTTCATTTGTTGGGAGAAAGGGCTCATAATACGAAGGTGGTTCTTCTTGATAAGGGTATGGAGATGGTGTATATTGAGGTAGTGGTTCTTGGGGTAATTTGGTTGGTATGGTGGATAATGGTTAGTGTTCCGAGGGTTACCTGAAACTGAAGGTCGATCTCGAACGAGATCTTCTGTGCTGGTCGGTGCTGCTGTGTCCGACCTGGTAGAGTTGGAGATGCTGCTGATCCTTAGTCATCAGAGGGTGGTGGTACCTGCAAGAGACTCTAATGCTTAAGTTAGCACGTGCTTTAGGCAGGTTTTTTGTAGACTCAGAGTATGAGTTATACCTGGGTGCTCCAGTGTATTTATAGTAGTGTTGAGTGACCTCCCTTGTGATAAGTTTGTTATCTTATCTTATCTTTTGGTGAGATCATCTATCTTGCCGCCAGCTGCTTTTGAGGTGGGCTGTGTGTTTCTGTCCTGGGCATATTTTGGGCTTCTGGTGATTTGGCCGAACTCTTTTAGGAAGAGGTCGGTGTCGTCCAACCTTACAAGAGGTCGGTCATTCTTGTCTTCATCCAATCCGGATTATGTAGCTCGACCCAGGGTATGAACAATGCCCCTGCTTGAGTTCAGACCTTTCCATGAGATCGTGCTTTCTACGCTTCGATTTCTTTGGGGAAGTTGTGCTTAAGCATTTTTGGTTCAATCTGTTCTTTTGTTTGCGAGTTTTATGCTGTGTTTGAAACAGTAGTAGAGAATGACTATTTCTATGCTTCTGAAAGAGGCAACACTAGAGGAGTAATGGAGCTAAACAATGTAGATGCTCTGCTAGCCCAAAACAAGCTCATTACCAAGCAGCTGGCTGACCTCACCAAGAAGATAGAGAGGAACCAAGTAGCAGCAATCACCACTTCATCAACAACCCAAGAAGGAGTGAATGAAGAAGCGGAGGGTAGTCAGGAGCAAGCCAACTACATTGGGAATTCACCTAGGCAAAACCGTGATCCACACTCCAAGACCTACAACCCTGGATGGAGGAATCACCCAAACTTTGGGTGGAGAAATCAACAAGACCAAGGCCCAGATCAAAGACCTTCAAATCCCAACAACAATGCAGCCCACCAACATTTCACATCTAGACCATATCAGCACCCACATAACCAACCCTCTCAACACCTTTACCAAGGCCAAAATAACCCTCCTCATCCTTCCACCTCTAATCCCAATCTACCATCATTTGATGACAGACTCTTAAGGATTGAGAATCTACTTGAAGGCATAGGCAAAGAGATTCAAGACAGTAAATCATTCCGAGAAGAAGTGATGTCCAATATGCAGAATTAGGATGCTGCCTTCAAGAAACTTGAGACACAAATTGGCTACTTGTTCAAGCAAATCCCCAGCCACGACCTTCGCCGCAACACTACTTCAACCCAAAGGGAGGAATGTCAGGCTATCACCCTTTGGAGTGGGAAGGAACTGAAGGAAACCCCCCAAAACCACAAGAAAACGACTCAAATAAAGAGGAAGAAGAGCAGGATGAAGCTCGAGTTCCCACTTTGAGTTCATTAAAAGGGGAAGGAGTGCTGAAGCCAGATGGCCCAAGAGTCCCATACCCTCAGCAATTAAAGAAGAAGGGGGACGACAACCAGTTTTCGAGATTTTTGGAAATCTTCAAGAAACTGCAAATCAACATACCCTTTGCTGAAGCCATAGAACAAATGCCACTCTATGCCAAGTTCTTAAAGGAGCTCATGACTAAGAAAAGAAGCTAGAAGAACAACGAGACTGTGATATTAACAGAAGAATGTAGTGCTATCATTCAGCACAAACTGCCCCAGAAATTGAAGGATCCCAGGAGTTTTCAGATTCGTTGTATTATAGGGGAAATCACAGTGGAGAAGGCTCTTTGTGACTTAGGAGCCAGCATCAATTTGATGTCAGTGGCTATGATAAGGAAGATGAAAATCGAGGAGGCTAAACCAACAAAAATGCCTTACAACTGGCAGACCGATCGTTCAAATTCCCTCATGGCGTAGTAGAGGATCTGCTGGTAAAAGTGGGAGACTTCATATTCCCGGTAGATTTTGTAGTACTGGACATGCAGGAGGAAGCCAAGACCTCCATCATCCGGGAAGGCCATTCTTGGCCACAGCTAGAGCTGTCATTGATGTCCAAAAAGGTGATCTCACCCTGAGATTACACAATGAAAAGATGACATTCAATGTGTTCAAGGCGATGAATTACCCACCAGAATAATTGGGGGAATGTATGAGGTTGGACTCACTTGAAGAGGAAGCACAGGAGAATTTTGAAGAAGAAGAGCCCGAAAGGTTAATAGAGGAGGAGTATACATCAAGTGAAGAGGTTGCAACAACAGAGATTGGCATACAAGATGCACCAAAGGAAGAGGATGAAAAGATAGAGGCACCCAAACTTGAGCTCAAAGCACTACCACCCACACTCAAATATGCATACCTAGGAAAGAATGAAAGCTACCCGGTAATCATAAACTCATCCCTCAGTCAAGATCAAGAGGATGAACTACTCCAAGTATTGCTGAAGCATAAGGACGCCATTGGATGGACCCTTGCTGACTTGAAGGGAATCAGTTCAGCCATATGCATGGATAAGATACTGTTGGAAGATGATGCCAAACCATCCATTCAATCCCAGAGAAGGCTGAACCCAATCATGAAGGAAGTGGTACAGAAGGAGGTTATGAAGCTATGGCAGGGAGGAGTCATTTACCCAATCTCGGACAGCCCCTGGGTCAGCCCCGTGCATGTCGTTCCCAAAAAGGGAGGAATCACTGTAGTTCCCAATGAGAGGAACGAACTAATTCCTACAAGGACCGTTACAGGATGGCGGATGTGCATAGACTATCGAAAACTCAATGAGGCTACACGAAAGGATCATTTCCCCTCCCTTTCATGGATCAGATGTTGGAAAGACTCGCAGGACACGCATATTACTGTTTTCTTGATGGTTATTCAGGATATAACCAAATAGTGGTTGATCCCAGAGACCAAGAGAAAACTTCATTTACTTGTCCATATGGAGTGTTTGCCTACAGGCGCATGCCATTTGGGTTATGTAATGCACCTGCGACTTTCCAACGCTGCATGCTTTCCATCTTTTCAGATATAATAGAGAAATTCATTGAAGTTTTTATGGATGATTTCTCAGTATTCGGAGATTCCTTTACTAGCTGCCTGAATCACCTTGCCTTGGTATTGAAAAGGTGCCAAGAGACCAATCTGGTCTTAAACTGGGAGAAATGTCACTTTATGGTGACAGGAGGAATAGTCCTTGGCCATAAGTTTCTAACCAAGGCATTGAAGTGGACAGGGCTAAAGTGGAACTTATTAAAAAACTTCCTCCACCCAGTGATGTCAAGGCAATTAGGAGCTTTTTAGGGCATGCGGGTTTTTACAGAAGGTTTATTAAAGATTTTTCAAAGATAGCCAAGCCCTTAAGCAATCTTCTTGTATCTGATACACCATTTATCTTCGATGAAACATGCATGTTAGCATTTAAAAATTTGAAAATGAGGTTGTCCTCTGCTCCTATCGTTTCCCCACCTGATTGGAACTTACCATTTGAATTGATGTGTGACGCATCTGATTTTGCAGTTGGGGCAGTGTTAGGACAGAGGAAAGATAACTTAGTCCATGTGATATACTATGCGAGCAAAGTCCTTAATGATACTCAAAGAAATTATACCACTACTGAAAAGGAGTTGCTAGCAATAGTTTTTGCATTTGACAAGTTTAGATCGTACCTCATTGGCGCTAAAGTGATTGTTTTTACAGATCACACAGCACTTAAATATTTGTTTGCCAAGCAAGAATCAAAACCAAGACTAATAAGATGGATCTTATTGTTGTAGGAATTCAATATTGAAATCAGAGACAAGAAATGAGTGGAGAACAAGGCAGCATATCACCTATCCAGGATTCCTCACGATAAAGGTGGAGCACCTGATACAAGTGTGAACGAGCTCTTCCCTGATGAGCAGTTGATGACAGTTCACAAAGCACCATGGTTCGCAGACATTGCCAACTTCAAGGCAACTGGGGCCTTGCCTCCAGAGATCAATAAACATAAAAAAAGGAAGCTCATGAATGATGCAAAGTACTTTGTCTGGGATGAGCCATATCTATTCAAGAAGTGTTCAGATGGAATCCTTAGAAGATGTGTTTCGGAAGAAGAAGGACGAGAGGTCCTATGGAATTGCCACGGCTCATGCTATGGAGGCCACTTTGGAGGGGAAAGAACTGCAGCTAAGGTGTTACAAAGCGGATTCTTTTGGCCCACCCTTTTCAAGGATGCCAAAGAACTAGTGAAAAGCTGCAATAAATGCCAAAGATCTGGGAACTTGCCCAAAAGAAATGAGATGCCACAAAATTTCATCTTGGAACTAGAACTGTTTGATGTGTGGGGAATCGATTTCATGGGACCATTCCCAACCTCATATGCAAACAAGTACATCTTGGTAGCAGTGGATTACGTTTCCAAGTGGGTAGAGGCTATTGCAACCCCAACGAATGATAACAAGGTGGTCATGAACTTCCTCAGAAAGAATATCTTTATCCGGTTTGGAGTTCCACGAGCACTCATCAGTGATGGAGGGAGCTATTTTTGCAACAGACCACTAGAGGCTCTTCTCCTACGATATGGGGTAAGACACAAGGTAGCCACGCCTTACCATCCCCAAACAAGTGGACAAACTGAGATATCCAACAGAGAGCTAAAGAGGATTCTGGAAAAGACTGACTGTAGGTGCATCAAGAAAAGATTGGTCGAAGAAGCTAGATGATGCTCTTTGGGCATACAGAACAGCATTCAAAACACCACTTGGAATGTCCCCATATCAACTGGTGTATGGGAAAGCTTGTCATTTACCACTGGAGCTGGAACACAAATCTCTCTGGGCTATCAAGATACTAAATTTTGACAGCATTGCTACTGGTGCAAAGAGGATCTTGCAACTGCAAGAGATGGAGGAATTCAGGTCACAAGCCTATGAAAATACCAAAATATACAAAGAGAAGGCAAAGAGAAGACATGACCTGCATCTTGCACCAAGGAGTTTCGAAAAAGGGCAGCAAGTACTCCTCTACAATTCCAAATTAAGACTGTTCCCAGGAAAACTCAAATCAAGGTGGTCCGGCCCTTTTCTTGTCACAAGGGTCTCACCATATGGACACATCGAAATCATGGATGAAGGTTCAGAGAGGACTTTTACAGTGAACGGACAAAGACTCAAGCATTATCTGGGCAACATGGGAGAAAACCCCAGAGTAAAGTATCATCTCAAGTAAAGGAGGAATCGTCGAGCTAGCGGTGATAAAAAAAGCGCTCTGTTGGGAGGCAACCCAACCTCAGGTAGTTTCCTTTTCATTTTTATTTCAATAAAGTTCACAAGTTGTTTCCCCTGTATTGCGAGAAGCTAAGTTTGGTGTTCCACACCAAAACAATCCAAGAGTGAAAGTGTAATTCTAAGTTTGGTGTTTCACCAAAGGAATTCAGTTAGAATCACACACCACTCCTAAAGCACATTGCTAGCTCCAGTCAATCAATGGAAACCACTTCGATTTAGTTAGATTTAGTTAATAATTGTTTTGTTAAACAACAAGATATGAGGTTCTATGCATAAATGCAAGGTTCTGTACTAGGCAAGGAACTAAGTTTGGTGTTCACACACCAAATTAAGTTCATAAGTCACAAGCATACATGCAAGCTAACTGTTTCTCGAGTGCTTTGGGAACAAGCAACTTCCAATAACTTTGCAGGAATCTTATGAGGAAATGGTGCACCTTCACCCAAGGAAGTGAGGTAGCAAAGACCAGGATGATGACAAAAAGAGGGCAACTAGAAACCATCACCTGAAGGTTGTATTATCACTTAATTCCATGTACTTAGAATGTTGAAAATTGGAAGTCCAAATGCAATCTTGATTAATAGTTACATATTAGTTTGAACCTTTTTAAATTCTATCTTTTAAAGTTTTGTGTTGAAGAGGTCTATGATTGCTAGTCTTTATGTCACTGCATCATCACTTGGCTTACTTGTATGCTTGATCCTTTAAATCAAATGAAAAGAGAATGAGTGTTTACAAAAGACCAGAGTGGAGTTCATACTATGGAGTAAGTTCATGAGTTTATGGTGTGATCATAAGTTAGCTAAGTTGGTTCAACCACAAGGTGGGAAGACAACTATCTGTCATGAATACTATGCTTTGAACATACACACGAGACTAGCTAAATAACAAGATCCTAATAAGAAAAAGGGGAAAAATGAAAGTAGAAAAATAAAAGAAAAAGAGTAAGCAATAAGGCTAGGCACCAATGGTTTTAATCTTGAAGCATGTGTCTGTGGTGTTCCTGTGTGAGGGATTTACTTGGATGAATAAGCTCTTAGGGGTGCCTTATCACTTGGTAACTTGGGTTAACTAACTCGGGATTATCAGCTGAAAGTCCACTATCAAGAGTAACCCCCACTACAGAGCATTTAGTAACCCAAAGAGGTGCTGGACACCAAGGTCTCAAGAAAGAAAATAAACAAACCATGTGCCTGTGGTGTGTATGTATGGGGGAGAGACTTGAGGAAGTAAGTCCTTAGGGGTGCTTCAACACCTAGCACCTTGAACCAACTGGTTCGGGAGTGTTGGCTGAAAGCTTATTTTAAAGAGTTGCCCCCTTACAGAGCACTTAGCTTAAGAACACAAATAAGCCCTGAAATGACAACAAAAGGATCAATGAATAAAAGTCTCATGGGATGCAATCACAGTGAGTATTCTAGGACATGATAAAGGTCTGAAAGCCAGGAATGAACCTAAGTTGCTATGCATGAAACCACCATAAAACCAGGGACATGACTTCCACAAGTATGACTCATTTCTCTTGGCATTCCATTCATCATTCTCTTGTTCCAGTACTTGTTTAGGGACAAGCAAGCTTTAAGTTTGGTGTTGTGATGCCAGGACATTTTGGCCAGTTTCACTGACCTTTTCTTTACTAATTTTAAGGTAGTTTCATGCATTTCCTTAGAAAATAAGCTAGTCTTGGGTAGATATTCACTTACATCTTGATTCAAGCATACATTGTGCACTTTACATGATTTCATAAGGATTTTGCATGAAATTAATGACAAAATTGGATGTTGCATTTCCCATGACTTGGACTAGAATTTTGATGCACTTTATTGCTTGATTTCAAGACAAAGGAAGCAAGGAAGAACCACGTTAGCAGCCACGTTAGTCTCACTAACGTGACTTCTAACGTAGGAATGGGAGCTAGCTTGCAAAGTGATTGAGAAAAGTAATCGCCAATAATGTCTTCGAAGCCATCATAGCCCACGTTAAGAGTCACGTTAACTAAGTTAACGTGAACTCTAACATGGAGGAAAGAAAATGGAGCCAACGTTAGTGACACTTACCTTTGTCACTAACGTTGGGCCAAGCTCATAAGTGGCCACGTTAGTTGCCACGTTAACTTAGTTAACGTGGCTTCTAACGTTAAGAAGCAAAAGAGAAGCCAACGTTAGTGACATTCACCTTTGTCACTAACGTTGGCCAAGCCTCCACAAGCCACGTTAACTTCCACGTTTATTTAGTTAACGTGGAAGCCAATGTGGAGAAAGTATATGATCGCCAACGTTAGTGACACCTAACTTTGTCACTAACGTTGGAATGAACCACACAAGCCACAATGAGCCACGTTAACTCCCAAGTTAACTTAGTTAACGTGGAAGCTAACGTGAAGAAGAGAGATGATAGCCAACGTTAGTGACATTCACCTTTGTCACTAACGTTGGAGATGGCTAGCATTGCTACGTTAGAGGCCACGTTAACTAGGTTAACGTGGCCTCTAACGTGGGAGATAGGGGCACATTGGAACGTTAGTGACAAAGGTAAGTGTCACTAACGTTCTCGAAGGTTGGCAAGCTAACGTTAAGAGCCACGTTAACTAAGTTAACGTGGACTCTAACGTAAGAAAGGGGGAGGCTTCTCAACGTTATTGGGAAAGGTAAGTCCCAATAACGTGTGTGAAGGACCAAGAGGCAACGTTAGTGGCAACGTTTGTGCCACTAACGTTGAGGTTAACGTGGCTCTAACTTGGGTAAGGAACGTTAGTGAAAAAGGTGATTGTCACTAACGTTCTCGAACCTACATTTTTACTTAACGTTAACACCACTAACGTCCTAAGCTAAAGTCCCTGCCCACTTCACACGTTCTCTCTGCAAGTAAAGCTAAGCTCAATGAAGAAGATAACTGCTTCAAACTCAAGATCCAAAGGCCCATACCCAAGACTTAGAGAGCCAACTAGAAGATCAGAAGAGTAGTATATATAGGAGTAGCTTTGAATTGATTAGAAAGATTGGAAATTGGGAAAACTACTCTCTGTATTTTACCATTCTCTGCACTTCTAGTTTTGTTTTCATCATGTATTCTCCATCTTTGCTTTCATTTTCCAGAGCTATGAACAACTAAATCCCTTTCATTGGGTTAGGGAGTTCTGTTGTAATTTGATGGATCAATACTAGTTTTCATTATTCTTCTTCGATCTGTTCTTTTGATTTTACTTGAAAGCTTTAGATCTTCATCCAATTGGATAGTTATCTTGGAAAAGAAGCTATTCAAACTTGGATCTCTTCTGAACCTTGAAAGAAGAATGAAGAGATCATGCTAGAAATGCTTTCTCATGCTGGACCAAATTGGGTTTGGATGGATATGTGACTATAATCCTCTCAATACTTGATTTGGGAAATGCATGTGGTATAATCAGTGACCATACTTCATCTCTTCTCATGAGCAATTAACCAAGGAATTGGTTATTGATCAAGATTTGAGAGATCGAATTACAAGGAATTATAATTCGATCACTTAATATTGCCAAGGAGATCAATGAATGCATTGATTGAGGAAGAGATGAAAATGAAATTGATCCGAAGAATGCAACATCTCCTGAGCCCAATGAACTCACCATTTCTGATCTTACCCATTCTCTTTAATTTCTGTCATTTACTTTTATGAGCAATTACCCCATTCCCATTTACAATTCTGCAATTTACTTTCCGTCATTTACTTCCAGCTCTTTATTTCTAGAATTTACTTCTTCTGTTATTTACCTTCCTGCCATTTTATTTTCTGCAATTCTCAACTCAAATACTGATTCGCTCAACTAGAACATTCCTCTAATTAAAATTGCTTGATCAATCAATCTCTGTGGGATTCGACCTCACTCTATTGTGAGTTTTTACTTGACGACGAATTCGGTACACTTGCCGAAGGAAAATTGTCACGAGACAAGTTTTCCGTGCATCAGAAGTTGGGAATTAGGCTCATTGAGGTCAAGTTTTCAAGGCATAGGGACCATGATAGCAAGCATGCTACTTTGTATGGGTCTAGGAAGAATACTTGGTGTACTAAAGAGAATTCTATATGCTGACCACCCGAACGGAAAAAGCATGAAGATCAACTTGAAGACGAGTGCAAAAATAAGATATGGGATCCTGGATCAAAGCATGAAGACCAACTATGGGAGCTCATATCTTGGGTGGAACTCCATCCAAACTTGATGAAGATGGTTGGAATTTCTGTCAACCATTTGAGGAGCAAAGATCCTTGGAGAATCAAGGATGAGTACAAGCACAAGCCATCATGACAAAGAGCATCTCAAATGTCCAACTTAAGGACTTAAACTAAAAGTGCTAGGTGGGAGACACCCCACCATGGTAGACTCTTTCCACTCTCTTGTAGCTTTGATTAATAAATGATTGAGTTACCATTGTAGGTAGTTTTTCTCTTCATATAGTCTCTTATCAATAATTCGGTTGGTTGTTGCATAACATGCAAAATTTGCTTGCTAGTAGTTGGAAAAGTTTCAAAACCAAAAAAAAGATTTTCGTGATTTTGTATTTTGATTAGTTTAGAGTTGTGAGCAGTGTTAGGGAGATGTTTAGCTTTTTTTGTATCCCTATATAAAAAAAAGCAGGGACGCGCGCGCATGCTATACGTGCACGCGTCCATGAGCAGATGCACCCCTGGTTCATTTCCAGAGAGTTGGGCAACCCTTGCGCAAACATTAAGCTTCTAGAACAAACCTCATGCATGCGTATGCGTACAGCACGCATACGGTCGATTGCGTTTAAAAAAGAGCATGCGCACGTGTACATGACGCGTACACGTCGAGGCGCTGATACAACTCCCATACTTAGGACCCGAGAGTTGTGCTAACTCCGGCCAACATCAAGCCTCTAGCCCAACTCCTACCCCACGCGGATGCGTACATCACGCGTACGTGTCCATGCACATATTTCCGTCCACGCCTAGGCGCGCTTGGTGCTTCCGCGTCTACCCCTTATTTTGTCCATCCACGTGGACGCGTGTAACAACCCTGATTTTCGAGTATGCGAGATCTTTTCCGAAGGCACGAAATCCTCCGGAAGATCAGTAAGGGGAGAACCTCTGATATATCATCAAGTATCTCAATCCTCATTGTCATTATGTCATCTTTAAGATAGAACCTTTTCTGAGGCACGCTCGATAACGTAGTCACGAAAAACCCAGTTTTTGAACCGTATCGGTTAAGAATTTTGATTCTGTTTTTTGTAAATAGTCTCAGTTTGATGAATCGGACTCGATTCATGAGAGAAGAGAGATAATAGGATAATATTATCATTATATTAGTATTAGAAGCTTCTTGAATGATATTATAAGGTTACTGGTCTGTTTTAGTTAAAAACAGGAAATCGGTTTAACCGGGTTCACAGTTTACCAGTGCAGCTTAGCACCGGTACTCTCTGATGACTTTAGCAATGCTAAGGCCTCATTATACATGCTTTATTCTCATATTAAATATGTTACTAGTGTCTTTTATGCTAGTAGCTCAGAAAAGAATTTTTAGAGATGTTTTTACGTGTGTTCCGATACACCTAGTTTTAGTAGTTATACACCTGAGATATTTTAATATTATTTTAATCCACCTTCAAGCCAACCAATCATAACTCACCCTACACCCCCAAGACACTCCAAGGCTGTCTCATTTCTTCATTTTGGCCGAAAATAACAAGAGAGAAAAGAGAGAAACTTTCATGAACACTTAATCTTCAAAGCTTGATTTCTTCTGAACTAAAACTCAAATCAAAATTCCAATTTCACCAAAATGATCCTCTCTTCTTCCTCTAAAAAACCATATAACTTATCAAGGCTGGAAATAAGGTGAGATGGCTGTCTCCCTCCCTCTTCAATTCGGTTTTCAAGGAAAACAATGCAAAACATGTGTTTTCTTGATGTTTTTCCTTAGGAATCATGCTTAACTTGATTTGAGGGCCAAGAAACGTGAATTTACAGCAAGTATAAGGTTATAAATCACTTCCTGACATGCTGAGTGATATTTGGTTAGTTGAGGGTTTTTGGATTTAAAGTTGTTCTTGATGTGATTTAGAAGGAAAAAGTGCTTAAGGACCACCTGAAAGTCTAACCGAATTAGGAGCAGCAAAACCAAGTAGGGTTTGAAAAATTTAATCTTGATTGATTGTGTTTGAGTTGTGTAATTATGATATGGTTTGGTTGTGCTTGAAATTGATTGTTTATATGAGTGATTCTTGTTGAAAATTTGGTGAAATTTTGATGAAATTCAAGCTATGAACTTGTGTTCTTGTGGCTGCTGGAAAACGAAACCCTAACCCTTAAATTGGGGTTCAATTTGTGTTAAAATCATGTAGAAAAGATGGGGTTTTAGTGGCTGCTAATTTATTATCAATTATGGTAAAAATCGTTGCTAAAAAGACTGAAAAACGGGTAAAAACAGAGAAAGAATCTGAAGAATTTACGAAGAACACAAAGAACACTTTGAGTGTGGTGAAGAACAATGAAAAACACCTTTTTGATTCATAAAAGGGCAAGGAAGTAATTAATTTGGTGTTTGGGGGGTTATTTTGTAATTTCTAAAAGTTAGGGTGGTCAAAGTAGAAATATTAAAAGTTACGGGTGGTAAAAAGTAAATTTTAAAGGTTAAAAGTTAAAGTAGGGTAATTTTCGAAAATATATTAATAAAATAATAATAATAATAAAATATTAAATAATAATATTTAATTAAAAATAATATTTTAATAAAAATAATAAAATAATAAAAAAAGGCAGTTTTCTGTAAAAGCTTTAGAAAGACAACTTTAAGTGCAGAATCTCATAATTACCTTCATAAAATACTTAGGAGTGGTAATAACATGTTAGTGAGGCAAAGATAAAAGAAAGATAAAAAGTTGAAGAAAAGATAAAAGTCGAAGAAAAAGTCTGTAAAGTTTTAATGACAGAAAAACAGACAGAGATTAGTGAACGAACTAGGGCAACATAGTTAGTTCTTGAGTTCCAACTAGAGTTAGGTATAATATGAAAAGTTAAACTATTTCAGTATAGAATTAATGAACCTATACTTGGAACAGACTAAGTATTCATACCGAAATTTACATAAGCTTTAAAACATATGTTAAGCAGAGAAATCAAAGCAGAGTAAAGAAACACAGAGAACAGAGTAACCAGAGAAGAATAAAGGGATACAGAGAAAAGAGTAATCAGAGCAAAGTAAAAAGACAAAGAGATAAGAGTAATGTGATAAAGAGAAATGGTTTGAGTTAAGATGTTGTAAAAGTAAAAGGTGTAGAGTTTGTATAGCATGATTGAACAGAGAAAGAAAGAGGTACTGCATAAGAATGTGAAAGTGATGATGAATAATGAGAATGTTAATGAATGATGATAATGAGAATGATTATGTAAGAATCTGCTGCAGAGAGGCAGTCAGATAGATGGTGGTACGACCACTGAGAACGCTTTCCTGGGATACCTTGCTATAATGCTTTACTGTAAGACAGAGGTTGCTTACAGAGGTATCGAGATGAGTGTGCTCCTGTAAGACAGAGGTTGCTTACAGTGAGTGTGTTGTTGCTCCTGTAAGATAGAGGTTGCTTACAGTGAGTGTGTTGTTGCTCCTGTAGACAGAGGTGCTAAGTGATTTGTTGCTCCTGTAAGACAGAGGTGATGTGTTGGGCGTATATTGGCTAATAAGTGCCGCCCTGCAAGACAAAGGTTGCTTGCAGTGGATATTGCCAACAGGAAAGCCTTATCCAGACAGAGGTTGCTGGGTAACGTCAGGAGCGGGTATGTAACGACAGATGAGCTCATTACCTGCACTAGGGCTAGACATGCATCATATTTGGTTGCGCATTTCCTCTGTTATATTGTTGTTTGAATGTATGCCTTCTTTGTTTTCATTCTATTCTCTGTGTCTGTGTTTTGTTTTCTTGTATTCTTTTGTTTGTGTTTTGCTTTTTGTTTTCTCTATTTTCTCTATTTATCTGTTTCTTCTGTCTACTGCTTCTCAGTATTCTGCTATTTATCTGCTAAATAACACGGAATTAATGAATGTAACTAATAACCCCGGCCCTACTAAGAACTCCCCATTCTTACCCCTTCTCTCTCCCTTCCCCCTTCAGATGGAAGCATGAGTACCCTTCCATAGTTTGCTGATGACTGTTCTGCAAAGAGGATTCCGCTCTAGGTAGTCTTCTGAGTTAGAGTGAACTCCGTTACCTGTTTATATGTATATACTGTGAGGCCAGCCAACGTCTGCACCCTGTTATCTACAAATTTTAACCTAAGTCCTCCGTACGATGTTGCTGTTATGTGGCCACTCGATGAAGTACTTGAGAGACGTTCTTTGATGACATATGATCGTGCAGAGGATTAGTAGACGACCTTCCAACTTTTGATGATGATCCACCTGACTTGAGTTTTGAAGACCTAGAACGTATTTTCCTCGCTTTAGTAGTTTAGAGGGACTAGGTGAGTATAGAGTCTAGGCTAGCTTGGGGCCAGCTTAGGGACTTCTTGAACAGGTCAGACCTGGGATGTTGTATGTATATATATGTATATAGTTATTATCTAGCTATGTCTAGGGGTGTTCTAACTAAAAGTCTATACTCTAATAAAGGCTGGATCACCGAATATTGTCAACTGCTTGTGATGTATTTATGTATGGTTGTTTATAATTGTTTTATATATTATCAGTTCTGAATTGATTATGAATGATACTGTTTGTTAATCCAAACGTTTTTAAAAAAAAAGTACCTCGTAAAATAACTACGCTTTTAACAACGAATCAGGCTCATATAATAAAGAATAGATAATAATTAGGTAGACAAGTTGGTAGCGCTCAGTTTCTAGTATGATCATGACGTACCAGAAATTGGGTCGTTACAACGCGCACGGTGCGCGCACGCGTGGATTCAAAAACCATAACCCCATCCACGCGAGGCCCATAGCGCAGTCCCGTACCCTAAACCCCTCTTCTCTCTAACGTTCCCTCTCCTCCCTCTTTACTCCCAAAACCAACACCGCGACCACCGCACCGGCGACCTCACAGCCGCTACCGTCATCCTCTTCCCTCCTCTCTTTCTCTTTTCCTCGCTTCCTTTCTCTCACCGTTTCTCCTCTCACCCATCTCTCTCTCATCTTGTCGACCAATCGCCGCCAGCAACTGCCGTGGCAACCATTGTTGTCGACGGTGACCCGCAACCACCAACCCTCTCAACCCTTTCTCTGCTTCACCCAGTCGAACCCCGTCTCTGCTCCTTGCTTCCCTGTTCTTTGAGCCACACCTTTACTCACTTCTCCTACTCTCCTTCAACAACCACCGCAAGCTCCACTGCGCTGCTACCATTCTTGGGTAGCGCTACAGCTCTGCTACCTCCTCCTTTCCATTCTCCCATTCTATTTCTCTCTGCCTCTGCACTCCAGGTTCCTTACCTCCTGCATGTTTTACTTGATCCTAGGTTGTTAGGTAGCTAGGTTGTGGTTAGAAGATCCTAGGCTTGATAACTGCTCCGTTTGTGTTTATTTGTTTGAATGTTGCATGCTTTGCTGAGTGATGTTGGTATGATATGCTGTGTTTGTTTCATGTGACTTGATTCTCCTGCTACCTTGCTTGATTAATGCTACCCGAATCATATGCAATCCATGATTAATCTACCTGTTGGTTATGACTGGGATTCATCTGTAATCTGTTTTGCTGCTTTCTGCTATCCAGGAACATTTGAATTACTGCCGGAATGCTGCCCAAATTTCTCGAAACTATTTTGGTTTTAAACTCGTTACCTAGAATTGAACTTGGTATTATAGAAATTAAGTTTTGTTTGACTTACGCCAAGTTCAATTTCTAGGCTAATTTGCTCGGTTTTCCTTGTTCATTGTGCTTCCGTGATACGCATTGAACCTTCATGTGCTTTCACTTTTCAAGTTAAAGCAAATGCATTTTTGACTCACAACAAGCTTCCCATTTGCTTTTAACTTGCAATTCCCCTAAATGCAGTTCATTCTTTTGCACTAATTGGTGCATTTCGCTCGTGTAACTCTCTTGACTCAAACTGGTTTCTAACTTGATTTAGTTACACAAAGCACATATTTCACTTTTGCAAACACCAATTGTTGTACATTTAGTGACCGTGACACTTGTTGATGACTTGCTTCCCATTTATATGCTTTCATGCATTTTTGATGTTTCATCATCAATTAGTACATCCTTTCCTCATGATTGTGAGTTTGCTTGTTGAACTTCTATTGAGTAAACCAATAGCCGTCATACCACTAATGTTATAACCAACTTTCTAACCTTTAACGTGATTAACTTGATAACTTTCTTTTTGATCTTAAACTAACCCATTGATCATTCTTTTGGGTATGATGCTTATTGAACCTAATACACAAGCATTGTGGACTTATTTTTTGAAATCTTGGTTTATGGCTTTGTTTCCTGTGATTACTTGCATTCCAAGTTTTCATCATTTTTGACTCACTTCATGATTGCTTGTCACTCGTCTTGTATTCTGAATATGTCATTCCTTGCTTTCTATTCCTCTACTTGGCTTAATTGTTTATATCCTGTCATATCTGCTTTTTAGGATGGCTGATTGAGGTACAGCCAAGGCTACTACCTCAAGAAAGAGGAAAAAATCTCAGGCCCCTTCTACCTCTCCTTTTGTGGACTATACAAAAAACCCGATTAATGATAAGGAGAAAGCCGATCAATTGCTGCCTGTCCCAAACACAGATAGGTTCCCTAACCTATACTGTGAACTTCATTTCCCAAGCTACAATAAAAAGAACCTGAATATAAAAAAGAAGCTGACCATTCCATCTGACCTGAGGCTAACCATTAATAACCATATTGAGAGAATGGGCCAGGATTTCATTGATAGAGAGCTGGGTAGGGTGAACAGATCTTGGGTTCAAGAGTTTTATTGTAACTTCTTCAGATACACCCTTGAGTTGGTTCTCATCAGAGGCAGCCAAGTGCCAATCACGAAAGCCGCCATTGAGGATGCACTCCACTGTAAGCCTAAACCAGTGAGAAGGATGCTTTTGAGCTGGTTGAGGTGGAGTTGCACTGTATGACATTCGATTATGATGCTTTGAGGGATGTAGTCGCCACCCCGGATGCCCCTTGGGTGATGGACTCTGACAAAAAGAAGCCCAAGGGGATGCTATTTACTTATCTGACTAGGGAGGCCAGGACGCGACAGCAGATCTTTGCCCATTACGTCATGCCGACCACTCATTTCTCTGAGATTTTAGTTTCCATGCTTGTCCTGATCAGCTGTGTCCTGGAGGGGAAGGAGGTATATTTCCCCCAGCTGATTAGGAGGTTCATGTGGCGTGCTCACATCCGTTGCTCATTCCCATTTCCGACATTGGTCACACAGATGATCCAGAGAGTCAGCGTTTCGTGGCTAGCAGATGACGTGTCTCCACCCCACCCTCCCTGAGAAGGAGAGGTGACGATTCCATGGGGGACATGGGTGCACGAGAAGCCCGCATCCAGGCGCCGGTCTCGAGCCAGAGCAGCACTGGAGGTAGTTACACCCTCTTCAGCAGCAGCAACAATACCTTTACCACCAATACCAGCACCCCAGCCGACCTACCTTCTGGTTCAGCACCTGTTCCGGTTCATAGAGCGCACTGAGCACCATATCATGTGATGCCTTGATAGAGTGGATCAGGCATTCATGGCACAGGGTGTTGAGTTACCCCCTCTTCCGGACTCTTCCGCATCCGATGAGTAGGAGCCGGCCCAGCCGGAGGCACCTCCATTGACGCAGGTGGTGCACGAAATTGTGATTACACTTTTTACAACTCCGCACAACTAACCAGCAAGTGCACTGGGTCGTCCAAGTAATACCTTACGTGAGTAAGGGTCGATCCCACGGAGATTGTTGGCTTGAAGCAAGCTATGGTTATTTTGTAAATCTTAGTCAGGAGATTAATGATAAGAGTGATTGTATTTATGAAAAATAAATAACATGAAATAAATAGTACTTGTGATTCAGTAATGAGAAATAGGCTGAGGTTTCGGAGATGCTCTGTCGTCTGAATCTCTGCTTTCCTACTGTCTTCTTCTCCAAACATGCATGGCTTCCTTCAATGGCAAGCTTTATGATCCTCTCGGATGAAAAATACTAGGTACGATCTTTGAACGGCTAATCAACTGTCGGATTTCTCGTCTCGGATGAAAAATACCATGTACAGCTACCACACGGCTAATCATCTGTCGGTTTCCGCTGGTGTCAGAATAGGACCCTTGTCCTTTTGCACACTGTCACTGTGCCCAACATTCGCAGGTTTGAAGCCCGTCACAGTTATCCCTTTTCAGATCCTACTCAGAATACCACAGACAAGGTTTAGACTTTTCGGATCCCAGGAATGCTGCCAATTGGTTCTAGCCTATACCATGAAGATACTAGTCTCACGGGCTCGGTCCGTGTATTAGATACCCAAGAGATACGCACTCAAGCTGTCGTCTAATGACTACGTTGAGCTCAGATAGAATGGGAGTGGTTGTCAGGCATGCGTTCATAGATTTGAGGATAATGATGAGTGTCACGGATCATCATATTCTCTATATTGAAGTACGAGTGAGTATCTTAGAATAGAAAGCGTGATTGAATAGAAAACAGTAGTAATTATATTAATCCTTTGAAACACAGCAGAGCTCCTCACCCCCACCTATGGGGTTTAGAGGCTCATACTGTAGAAGATACAATATGAAGTGTAAAATGTCATAAGGTGCTTAATGAATCTCTAAAAGTAGTTTTTATACTAAACTAGTAACTTAGGTTTACAGAAAAATGAGTAACTAAGTGCAGATAGTGCAAAAATTCACTTCCAGGACCCACTTGGTGTGTGTTTGGTCTGAGATTTCAAGCTTTCACGTGCATATGCCTAAAGTTGGCGTTAAACGCCACCTTGAGTGCCAAAATGGTGATTAACGCCAAGAAAGGTGCCAGTTCTGGCATTTTACGCCAGAAAATTTTTGGCTGGATTTTAACGCCAGTGTGGGCCATCAAATCTCGGGCAAAGCATAAACTATTATATATTGCTGGAAAGCCCAAGATGTGTACTTTCCAATGCAATTGAGAGTGTGCCAATTGGGCTTCTGTAGCTCTAGAAAATACACTTCGAGTGCAGGAGGGTCAGAATCCAATAGCATCTGCAGTCCTTTTTTAGCCTCTGAATGAGATTTTTGCTCAGATCCCTCAATTTCCGCCAGAAAATACTTGAAATTACAGAAAAACACACAAACTCATAGTAAAGTCCAGAAATGTGATTTTTGAATAAAAACTAATAAAAATATAATAAAATGTAACTAAAACATACTAAAAACTATGTAAAAACAATGCCAAAAAGGGTATAAATTATCTGCTCATCACAACACCAAACTTAAATTGTTGCTTGTCCCCAAGCAACTAAAAACAAAATAGATTAAAAAGAAGAGAAAATACAATAAATTTCAAATATCAATGTAGCTCAGTTCCAATTAAATAAGTGGGACTAGTAGCTTTTTGTTTCTGAACAGTTTTGGCATCTCACTTTATCCTTTGAAGTTCAGAATGATTGGCATCCATAGGAACTCAGAATTCAGATAGTGTTATTGATTCTCCTAGTTCAGTTTGTTGATTCTTGAACACAGCTACTTTATGAGTCTGGCCGTGACCCTAAGCATTTTGTTTTCCAGTATTACCACCGGATACATAAATGCCACAGACACATAACTGGGTGAACCTTTTCAGATTGTGACTTAGCTTTGCTAGAGTCCCTAGTTAGAGGTGCCCAGAGCTCTTAAGCACACTCTTTTTGCTTTGGACCACGACTTTAACCGCTCAGTCTCAAGCTTTTCACTTGACACCTTCACGCTACAAGCACATGGTTAGGGACAGCTTGGTTTAGCCGCTTAGGCTAGGATTTATTTCTTTGAGCCTCCTATCCATTAATGCTCAAAGCCTTGGGTCCTTTTTACCCTTGCCTTTTAGTTTAAAGGGTTATTGGCTTTTTTTGCTTGCTTTTGTTTCTTTTTGTTTCTTTTTCTTTATTTTTTTCGCTTCTTTTTTTTCGCAAGCTTTGTGTTCTTCACTACTTTTTCTTGCTTCAAGAATCAATTTTATGATTTTTCAGATTATCAATAACATTTCTCTTTTTTCATTATTCTTCCAAGAGCCAACAATTTTAACATTCATAAACCTCACTCTAAAAAAATGCACTGTTCAAGCATTCATTTAGAAAATAAAAAGTATTGCCACCACATCAAAATAATTAGATTATTTCCAATATAAAATTCGTAATCCATGTATTTTTTTTCTTTTTCAGAAAACATTTCTTTTATTTAAGAAAGGTGAAGGATTCATGGGACATTCATAGCTTTTAAGACATAGACACTAAACTTTTAATAATCATGTAATAAAAATAAGACATAAAATAAACATAAAAGCAGACAATTAATAATAAAAGAAAGGAAATTAAAGACATAAAAATAAATGACTCTAATACTAATGCTCATGTAACTCTTATAATAGGTTTCTAATAATAAAATTATCACAGAGTTGGGACTCAACAACCTTGATTTTGAGGGGTAGGTGCTCCTTCAATCTGTCGGACGTTCAACTCTTCAAGGGACAGCTTTTGACGCTTTAGCTCCTGTATCTCGCGCCCTTGTTCTCTTGTTCTATGAGCATTTTGCAGAGCATGCTGTTTTGATTCTGCTGTTCTTCTTTGAGTTGATTCACAGCTTCTTGCAGCTTGGTGACAGATGCTTCTAAGCGGGCCCAGTAGTCAAATTGAGGAATTTCTGGGAGGAGCTCATGTGCCCCCCTCTTGATGAGGTTATCTTGAATTTGAGGTCCATCCATCACTTTTTTGATGATTGGGCATTCAACTGTGATATATTCATCCACACCCATCTGTACCCCGCATCTTTGCATAACAGACTAATCAAGCTTGGGTAGGCCAATTTGGCCTCAGTGGATTCCTTGTTTGTAAACATGTAAATTTCAGCAGGGATCAGCTGATAATCTCTACCTCCTTCCCCAGCATAATACAGTGAATCATCACTACCCTCTTGACAGTGACTTCAGATCAGTTGCTGGTTGGGAGTATAGAATGCCTAATGAAATCCAGCCAACCTTAGCAACTGGTTTGAGATCACCTCTCTTTAGTTGGTTTGGGACACCTTTTGAATTAGTAATCCACTTGGTTCCAGGGAGGCATATGTCCTCTAGAACTTGATCTAGCCTTTTATCCTTGGCCATTCTCCTATTAAAGAACTCTGGATCATCTTGTAGTTGAGGAAGTTTAAGAACTTCTTCACTTTGTCAAAGTAGAAGTAAATAATCTTCCCTTTGACCATAGTCCGGAAGGAGTAGAAAGCAGTTCCCTCTAATCTTTGCTTTTCTGTCATCCACAAATTTGCATAAAATTCTGGACCATGTTTCTTCCAACATGTATCTCAGGATTTGCCAGGACTTCCTAGCCCCTGTTTTGAATCTGCTCTTGGATCTCCGGATATTCATCTTCTTTCAGATTGAACCTAACTTCCGGGATCACTGATCTTCTGCACAGAATTTTGAAATAATGGTCTGTATGTTCTTTGTGCAGAAGTTCTCATGCATCCAACGTGGTTTTGGATTGCTCTCTTTCTTGTCTTTTGAAGCGGTTTGTCTTCCTTTGGGTGCCATGAGATTGGTTTGTTTTAACTCAGGGATCACAGAAATCACACCAAACATAGAGATTTGCTTGTCCTCAAGAAAATAAAAAGAAAGAAGATGAATAGATGGAGAGAAGGATTCGAATGATGGAGGAGAGGGATGGCCGAATTTATAAATAAAGGGCAGGGAGGGAAGGGGTTCGAAATTTTTAGAAAAAGATATGATTTGAAAGATATGATTGATAAAAGATAAACATAATATGAAAAAGAGAAGATTGTTTTCAAAATTTAAGAGATATGAAAAAGATATGAGGAAGTTAGATCTGAATTTTTGTTTATGCATCTAAGAATTAAAAGATAATAGGAATGTGTTTAAAAAGATTTGAAAAGAAATTGGAAATATGAATGAGTTTTTGAAAAGGATTTGAAAAGAATTGAAAAAGAATTAAAAAGAATTTATAAGATTATAAATTTTTGTCAATGGAAATTAAAAAATGAATGTTTATAATGTTTGGATGCAGAAAATTTTGATTTAAAACATGAAAATTCGAAAAAAATTGAATTGGAAACGAAATTACCTCTCCCCTAGCTGTTCTGGCATTAAACGCCCAGAATGATAGCCATTATGGCGTTTAACGCCCATCTGGTGGCCATTTTGGGCGTTTAACGCCCAGCCAGGTACCTTGGCTGGCGTTAAACGCCAGAAATTCTTTTTTACTGGGCGTTTTTGTGATCGCCCAGAATGCTGCCATTTCTGGCGTAAAACGCCCAGAATGCTGCCCATTCTGGCGTTTAATGCCCAGAATGATACCTTTACTGGCGTTTAACGCCCAAATTGCCTCTTTACTGGCATTTTGATGCCAGTGAGCTTTTTTTCTCTGTGATTCTTCTGCTTTATGTTCTGAACCTTCATTTCCCTGACTTGTTCACTGAAAAGCTTTACTAAACATGAACAACAAAATTAAATGGACTTATGTAATTGTTATAAACATCTAAATTTTTGCTAATGGCTGGGTTGCCTCCCAGTAACTGCTTCTTTACTGTCTTTAGCTGGACTTTTACTGAGTTTTTTAATTTAGTCTCAGTTTTGAGCATTCTTGCTCAACATCACCTTGAAGATAATGTTTGATTCTCTGTCCATTAAAATGAACTTTTTGTCAGAATCAATATCTTGAAGCTCTACATAGCCATATGGTGACACACTTGTAATCACATACGATCCCCTCCACCGGGATTTTAATTTTCCAGGGAACAATCTGAGCCTAGAGTTAAATAGCACGACTTTCTGTCCTTTCTCATAGACTCTAGATGACAACCTTTTGTCATGCCATCTTTTTGCTTTCTCTTTATAAATTTTAGCATTTTCGAAACATTGAGTCTAAACTCCTCTAGCTCATTCAACTGGAGTAATCTTTTCTCTCCAGCTACCTTAGCATCAAGATTTAGGAACCTTGTTGCTCAGTAGGCTTTGTGTTCCAGTTCCACTGGCAGATGACAGGCTTTTCCATGCACAAGCTAGTATAGAGAGGTCCCTATAGGAGTCTTGAATGCGGTTCTGTATGCCCACAGGGCATCATCTAGACTTCTTGCCCAATCCCTTCTACAGGTACTTACAGTCTGTTCCAGAATTTGTTTTAGTTCTCTATTTGAGACTTCAGCTTGCCCATTTGTCTGTGGATGATATGGAGTGGCCACTTTATGGTTAATTCCATATCGGACCAGAGCAGAGTCAAGCTGTTTATTACAGAAATGAGTGCCTCCATCAAGGGACACCAAACCTCTGAAGATATGCTTCTGGAGGAACTTCATCACTGTCTTAGTATCATTAGTGGGTGTTGCAATTGCCTCTACCCATTTAGATACATAGTCTACTGCCACCAAATATAAGTGTTTGAGTATGATGGTGGAAAAGGCCCATGAAGTCAATACCCCATACATCAAACAGCTCAATCTCTAGGATCTCTTGCTGAGGCATGACATAACTGTGAGGCAGATTACCAACTCTCTGGTAATTGTCACAGTTATGTACAAACTCTCGGGAGTCTCTATAGAGAGTAAGCCAGTAGAAACCACATTGGAGAACCTTTGTGGCTGTTCGCTCACCTCCAAAGTGTCCTCCATATTGTGATCCATGGCAATGCCATAGGATCTTCTGTGCCTCTTCTCTAGGCACACATCTGCAGATTACTCCATCTGCACACCTCTTAAAGAGATATGGTTTATCCCACAAGTAGTACTTTGCGTCAGAAGTCAATTTTTTCATTTGTTGCTTACTGTACTCTTTGGGTATGAATCTCACAGCTTTATAGTTTGCAATGTCTGCAAACCATGGTAATTCCTGAATGGAAAGAAGTTGCTCATCCGGAAAGGTTTCAGAGATCTCAGTAAGAGGGAGGATGCCCCTGCTACTGGTTCTATCCGGGATAGGTGATCTGCTACCTGGTTCTCTGTCCCTTTTCTGTCTCTTATTTTAATATCAAACTCTTGCAAGAAGCAACACCCATCTGATGAGTTTGGGTTTTGAATCCTGCTTTGTGAGGAGCTATTTTAGAGCAGCATGGTCAGTGTACACAATCACTTTTGATCCCACTAAATAAGATCTGAACTTGTCAATGGCATAAACCACTACATGTAACTCCTTTTCTGTGGTTGTGTAATTCTTCTGCGCGTTATTTAAAACATGGCTAGCATAATAAATGACATGCAGAAGCTTGTTACACCTCTGTCCTAATACTGCACCAATGGCATGGTCACTGGCATCACACATAGTTCAAATGGTAATGTCCAGTCCGGTGCAGAAATGACTGGTGCTGTGACCAGCTTAGCTTTAGAGTCTCAAACGCCTGTAGACACTCTGTGTCAAAGATAAATGGTGTGTCAGCAGCTAGTAGATTGCTCAGAGGATTTGCAATTTTTGAAAAATCCTTTATAAACCTCCTATAGAATCCTGCATGCCCCAGAAAGCTTCTGATTGCCTTAACATTGGTAGGTGGTAATTTTTCAATTACCTCTACCTTAGCTTGATCCACCTCTATTCCCTTGTTTGAAATTTTGTGCCCAAGGACAATTCCTTCAGTCACCATAAAGTGATATTTTTCCCAGTTTAAAACCAGGTTAGTCTCTTGGCACCTTTTTAGAACAAGTGCTAGATGGTCAAGACAGGAGCTGAATGAGTCTCCAAATACTGAGAAGTCATCCATGAAGACTTCTAGAATTTCTCTACCATATTAGAGAAGATAGAGAGCATACACCTTTGTAAAGTTGCAGGTGCATTACATAGACCGAATAGCATCCTTCTGTAGGCAAATACTCTAGAGGGACATGTGAATGCTGTTTTCTCTTGGTCCTGAGGATCTACTACAATTTGGTTGTAACCTGAATAGCCATCCAAAAAGCAGTAGTATTCATGACCTGCTAGTCTCTCTAGCATCTGGTGTATGAATGGTAAAGGAAAATGATCCTTTCTGGTGGCTGTATTGAGTCTTTGTAGTCAATACACATACGCCATCATGTAATTGTTCTTGTAGGAACCAGTTCATTCTTTTCATTATGAACCACTGTCATGCCTCCCTTCTTAGGGACAACTTGGACAAGGCTCACCCAGGGCTATCAGAAATAGGATAAACAATCCTGGCCTCTAGTAACTTAGTGGCTCTTTCTGCACTACCTCCTTCATGGCTGGATTCAGCTGCCTCTGTGGTTAACCACTGGCTTAGCATCATCCTCCAATAGGATCTTGTGCATGTATCTAGCTGGCTAATGCCCTTAAGATCACTTATGACCATCCAAGAGCTGTCTTGTGTGTCATTAGCACCTGAATTAGTACTTTCTCTTCCTGTGGCTCTAAAGTAGATCTTATGATACTGGAAAGTGTTATCTTCTCCCATAAATGCATATTTAGGATGGTGGTAGTGGTTTGAGCTCGGGTTTAGGATGCTTCTCCTCTTCCTGAGGAGTTTCAGAGGTTCTTCTGTTTCTCTGGTTCCTCCAGATCAGGCAGAACATCTTTAAAAATTCCTCTAGCTCTGATTCAAGACTCTCAGTCATATTGACCTCTTCTACCAGGGAGTCAATAATGTCAGCGCTCATGCAGTCTTTGATGTGTCTGGATGCTGTATAGCTTTGACAGCATTCAACCTAAACTCATCCTCATTGACTCTCAAGGTTATCTTCCCTTTTGGACGTCAATGAGGGTTTGTCCAGTGCTAGGAATGGTATTCTAGAATGAGAGTTGCACTCTTGTACTCCTCCATTTCAGCATACAAATCAGTGGAAAGGCAAATGCCCAACCTTGACAATATGTCCTCAATTACGCCTGATGGAATCTTAATGGAGCCATCAGCAGTAAAGCATATCCGGGTTGTTTAACTTCATCATTCAAACCAAGCTTTTTGATAGTGGATGCAGGTATTAGGTTGATACTTGCCCCAAATCACATAGAGCTGTCTTGGTACAAGCACCCTCTAATGTGCATAGAATCATAAAGCTTCTGGATCTTTAAGCTTTTCTAGTAAGCTTTTCAGAATGACTGCACTGCATTCTTCAGTGAGGAAAACTTTTTCAGTTTCTATCCAATCCTTCTTATGACTTAAGATCTCTTTCATGAACTTAGCATAAGAGGTATTTCTCAAGTTCCTCTGCAAACGGAATCTTTATTTCAAAGTCCTGAGATAGTCAAAGCGGAAAATTGTTTATCCTTTCCGCTTGCGGGTTCTGAGGATAAGGCATCTTGCTTTGTACTCCATTAAAC